>NC_079368.1:16802355-17102355 GCF_021018895.1 Seriola aureovittata
TTTTTGGGCTTTAATATCATCAGAAGTAATCTTCGTAAACCTTGAAATATTTTGTAATATTTTGCTGTGTGATTTCTTTTGTTCTTTACATAATAAACTGTGTCTTTATATATGTTAAATAACTCATTAAGAGTTAACGTGCCTGTTTATGGCAGTGTGAACATAGTGGATCTATTACTGTAAATCTACTACTACTACTATGTAAACATTACACCTACTTAGCATTAGCATATTAGCACAATCATTGTGACCATGTTGCCTCACTCAGATTAACGTTTAGTTAGAGGTACTACTACGCCAAAGTAAAGCTTCACAGAGTCGCTATGGCTGTGAGCGGTTAGTCTTGTGACTTTATTTTTATAACCTAACGTTTTTACATCTTAACCGGATATTGTCTTCATTCGTTTGTAGTACATGACAGGTGTATTACCATAGGAGCACAATAAATCCTGGCATGTTTTAGCAAACCATTTTTGCCAAACTGTATCTTGACAAAGGCAGATGTTCCCACTAATGGAAGACATTAAAGAAAACCAAAATATAAAAGTCGTACTGCATGGAAACAGTGTGCCATAGGTTGTATCTCTCACTAGGGGGAGTCATTCGTGACTGTGTTCTTGTAATGCTATAAGCCCTTTGCATGCAGCTTTTTGTAACCAGTCTATGAACACCACAGTGTGAACACGGTGGGTTTTGTGTGCTTTTGTGTGTGTGTGTGTGTGTGTGTGTGTGTGTGTGTGTGTGTGTGTGTGTGTCTGTGTAGGGGACGGAAATTGCGACTGGTGATAAACTGACAGAAGACGGCTTGAAAAAGATAACAGATGCAAACACACCACGTTAAAATCAAATGCCCTGCAAACATTTTTGCAGAAGCTCACATAGACCTGCTTTCTCTTTTGCATATCAATAGCCCCCAGATAGTGGATACACATTCACACACACACACACACACACACACACAGACATAATTGGTTACGTAGGGAGCAGAGCCAACTTGCACCTCTCGTTGCCGTGGTAACCAGAGAGACTGATTTTTCTAGAAGCACTTACTCACATCCCGTCTGTTATTCACTTGTTTGTTCATTCATTCCTCCTTTTAGCCTTTCTTTATACACCTCTCTCTCTCTCTCTCTCCCTCTCTCTCTCTGTGCTTTTCAGCCAATTTTAATTCCCATCTCTCCTCCAATAAGATGCCCTCTTAGCATGCATATGCAAATGAGGCAGACTTGAAACCAATTAAAAAGAATTGAATAATGAATAGCATTGTGTCCTCAGTGGCTGGACACAGCGATAGTGGCTCAGACCCACTGACACAACATCTAAGCAGGTACAATGTCTGTATAATTTACCTATAAGAGAGTGTAAGCAGAGGATGTGGAAATCAGAACATGTTTCTTTTCTCATGGCGTAGATCAATTCAAAGAGCTCACGCTGTTTGCTTGTTTTATCACAAAAGAGACTGATTTGATGATTTTGTCTGTATAGCACGAGTCCTTTCTTCACTTATAACCCAAATGTAGCATCGCTGTACTACCCCATCTCTTTCCACTTCTTTCCTATCTCATCTTTTGCCTCTTTTCCTCCACATCCCCCTTAGCCGGCCCCATGTCTCTCTCCAGGGTGTATCAGGTTATCATTGGCCGACAAAGCAGGAAACAGGAAGTATATATTGCTCCATAGACAAAACTCTGGAGATACTACGTGGACAAACACACACACGTGCAAACACGTGCACACACGTGCACACACGAGCACACACACACGTGCGCACACACACACACACACACACACACACACACACACACACACAACACACACACACACATACACTCATACTGTACACACACATTTTTGCACAAGTAGGTTTGGTCCAAAAATTGGGAGGGACGCAACAACACAGACACCACTCCAAAACAAAGAGAGTGACATTTTAATGTTGTCCCCCAAAAGGTTTATTAACATGAATTTACATTCAGAAATGCCCATATGCAAATATAATACATGTACATGTATGAAACCTGTTAGAATTGAAACAATATCATATACGAATATATCTAATGAAAAGAAGCATGTATTTTAGTATGTCTGTTTAACACATGTCAAATAGAAATGTATGTTTAAATTTAATTAAATAAATACAAAAGTCATAGTATAGTAAGGCAGGGGGGTCTAAGCTAATGTGCATATCGTTGGACTGCGGGACGTAGTTGAGTATCCCGACAGAACACACACAGATACATGCGCATGCATGCATGAGAACTTGAAAACTCCACACAAAAAGGCCCCAGGCCCGGGGTTCAAACCCAGAACCTTCTCACTGTGAGGCAACAATAAAAATGCCATAGTATAGTAAGGCTTAAAAAACTTCTTAAAAAAACATAATATAAGAAGATATAAAAAATGTAATAAAAACGTCATAGTATAGTATGGTGTAAAAACGTCATAGTATAGTAAGGCATAAAAAAGTCATAGTATAATAAGGCTTAAAAAACGTCATAGTATAGTAAGGCATAAAAAAGTCATAGTATAGTAAGGCTTAAAAACATCATAGTATAGTAAGGCTTAAAAACGTCATAGTATAGTAAGGCATAAAAAGTCACAAAAACATCATAGTATAGTAAGGCTTAAAAACGTCATAGTATAATAAGGCTTAAAAAATGTCATAGTATAATAAGGCTTAAAAAACGTCATAGTATAGTAAGGCATAAAAAAGTCATAGTATAGTAAGGCTTAAAAACATCATAGTATAGTAAGGCTTAAAAACGTCATAGTATAGTAAGGCATAAAAAGTCACAAAAACATCATAGTATAGTAAGGCTTAAAAACGTCATAGTATAATAAGGCTTAAAAAACATCATAGTATAGTAAGGCATAAAAACGTCATAGTATAGTAAGGCTTAAAAACGTCATAGTATAGTAAGGCATAAAAAGTCACAAAAACATCATAGTATAGTAAGGCTTAAAAACGTCATAGTATAATAAGGCTTAAAAAACATCATAGTATAGTAAGGCATAAAATCATCATAGTATAGTAAGGCTTAAAAACGTCATAGTATAGTAAGGTTTAAAAAACGTCATAGTATAGTAAGGCTTACAAAACATCATAGTATAGTGAGGCATAAAAAAGTCATAGTATAGTAAGGCTTAAAAACGTCATAGTATAGTAAGGCTTAAAAACATCATAGTATAGTAAGGCTTAAAAAAGTCATAGTATATTAAGACATAAAAAAGTGACAGTATAGTAAGGCTTATAAAGCATCATAGTATAGTAAGGCTTAAAAACGTCATAATATAGTAAGGCTTAAAAAAGTCATAGTATAGTAAGGCTTAAAAAACGTCATAGTATAGTAAGGCTTAAAAACGTCATAGTATAGTAAGGCACAAAAAGTCATAAAAACATCATAGTATAGTAAGGCATAAAAAAGTCATGGTAAAGTAAGGCTTAAAAACATCATAGTATAGTAAGGCTTAAAAAACGTCATAGTATAGTAAGGCTTAAAAACATCATCGTATAGTAAGGCTTAAAAAATGTCAGTATAGTAAGGCATGAACAAACGTCATAAAAACGACACAGTATAGTATGGCATCAAAAATGTCAGTATAGTAAGGCATGAACAAACGTCATAAAAACGACACAGTATAGTAGGGCATCAAAACTTTTATGAAAAAGTCATAGTATAGTAAGGCTTACAAAACATCATAGTATAGTAAGGCATAAAAAAGTCATAGTATAGTAAGGCTTAAAAAACATCATAGTATAGTAAGGCATAAAAAAGTCATAAAAACGTCATAGTATAGTAAGGCATAAAAAAGTCATAGTATAGCAAGGCTTAAAAAAATCATAGTATAGTAAGGCATAAAATAGTCATAGTGTAGTAAGGCTTAAAAACGTCATAGTATAGTAAGGCTTAAAAATGTCACAGTATAGTAAGGCATAAAAAAGTCATAGTATAGTAAGGCTTAAAAACGTCATAGTATAGTATGGTGTAAAAGATGTCAGTATAGTAAGGCATGAACAAACATCATGAAAACAACATAGAACTTTAAGATGCAAAAAATTTTAAAACAACACAGTATAGAAGGTAAAAAATTTTTTATGAAAAAGTCATAGTATAGTAAGGCTAACAAAACATCATAGTATAGTAAGGCATAAAAAAGTCATAGTATAGTAAGGCTTACAAAACATCATAGTATAGTAAGGCATAAAAACGTCATAGTATAGTAAGGCATAAAAAGTCACAAAAACATCATAGTATAGTAAGGCTTAAAAACGTCATAGTATAATAAGGCTTAAAAAATGTCAGTATAGTAAGGCATGAACAAACGTCATAAAAACGACACAGTATAGTATGGCATCAAAAATGTCAGTATAGTAAGGCATGAACAAACGTCATAAAAACGACACAGTATTGTAGGGCATCAAAACTTTTATGAAAAAGTCATAGTATAGTAAGGCTTACAAAACATCATAGTATAGTAAGGCATAAAAAAGTCATAGTATAGTAAGGCTTAAAAAACATCATAGTATAGTAAGGCATAAAAAGTCATAAAAACATCATAGTATAGTAAGGCATAAAAAAGTCATAGTATAGCAAGGCTTAAAAAAATCATAGTATAGTAAGGCATAAAAACGTCATAGTATAGTAAGGCATAAAAAGTCACAAAAACATCATAGTATAGTAAGGCTTAAAAACGTCATAGTATAATAAGGCTTAAAAAACATCATAGTATAGTAAGGCATAAAATCATCATAGTATAGTAAGGCTTAAAAACGTCATAGTATAGTAAGGTTTAAAAAACGTCATAGTATAGTAAGGCTTACAAAACATCATAGTATAGTGAGGCATAAAAAAGTCATAGTATAGTAAGGCTTAAAAACGTCATAGTATAGTAAGGCTTAAAAACATCATAGTATAGTAAGGCTTAAAAAAGTCATAGTATATTAAGACATAAAAAAGTGACAGTATAGTAAGGCTTATAAAGCATCATAGTATAGTAAGGCTTAAAAAAGTCATAGTATAGTAAGGCTTAAAAAACGTCATAGTATAGTAAGGCTTAAAAACGTCATAGTATAGTAAGGCACAAAAAGTCATAAAAACATCATAGTATAGTAAGGCATAAAAAAGTCATGGTAAAGTAAGGCTTAAAAACATCATAGTATAGTAAGGCTTAAAAAACGTCATAGTATAGTAAGGCTTAAAAACATCATCGTATAGTAAGGCTTAAAAAATGTCAGTATAGTAAGGCATGAACAAACGTCATAAAAACGACACAGTATAGTATGGCATCAAAAATGTCAGTATAGTAAGGCATGAACAAACGTCATAAAAACGACACAGTATAGTAGGGCATCAAAACTTTTATGAAAAAGTCATAGTATAGTAAGGCTTACAAAACATCATAGTATAGTAAGGCATAAAAAAGTCATAGTATAGTAAGGCTTAAAAAACATCATAGTATAGTAAGGCATAAAAAGTCATAAAAACATCATAGTATAGTAAGGCATAAAAAAGTCATAGTATAGCAAGGCTTAAAAAAATCATAGTATAGTAAGGCATAAAATAGTCATAGTGTAGTAAGGCTTAAAAACGTCATAGTATAGTAAGGCTTAAAAATGTCACAGTATAGTAAGGCATAAAAAAGTCATAGTATAGTAAGGCTTAAAAACGTCATAGTATAGTATGGTGTAAAAAATGTCAGTATAGTAAGGCATGAACAAACATCATGAAAACAACATAGAACTTTAAGATGCAAAAAATTTTAAAACGACACAGTATAGAAGGTAAAAAATTTTTTATGAAAAAGTCATAGTATAGTAAGGCTAACAAAACATCATAGTATAGTAAGGCATAAAAAAGTCATAGTATAGTAAGGCTTACAAAACATCATAGTATAGTAAGGCTTAAAAAACGTCATAGTATAGTAAGGCTTAAAAACGTCATAGTATAGTAAGGCTTAAAAAACATCATAGTATAGTAAGGCTTAAAAAACATCATAGTATAGTACGGTTTAAAAAACATCATAGTATAGTAAGGCACAAAAAGTCATAAAAACATCATAGTATAGTAAGGCATAAAATCATCATAGTATAGTAAGGCTTAAAAACGTCATAGTATAGTAAGGTTTAAAAAACGTCATAGTATAGTAAGGCTTACAAAACATCATAGTATAGTGAGGCATAAAAAAGTCATAGTATAGTAAGGCTTAAAAACGTCATAGTATAGTAAGGCATGAACAAACGTCATAAAAACGACACAGTATAGTAGGGCATCAAAACTTTTATGAAAAAGTCATAGTATAGTAAGGCTTAAAAAACATCATAGTATAGTAAGGCTTAAAAAAGTCATAGTATAGTAAGGCTTAAAAACGTCAAAGTATAGTAAGGCATAAAATAGTCATAGTATAGTAAGGCTTAAAAAACATCATAGTATAGTAAGACTTAAAAACATCATAGTATAGTAAGGCTTAAAAAGTCATAGTATAGTAAGTCATAAAAAAGTCATAGTATAGTAAGGCTTAAAAACGTCATAGTATAGTACGGTGTAAAAAATGTCAGTATAGTAAGGCATGAACAAACGTCATGAAAACGACATAAAAATGACACAGTATACTAGGGCATAAAATTTTTTTATGAAAAAGTCATAGTATAGTAAGGCATAAAAAAGTCATAGTATAGTAAGGCTTAAAAAAACGTCACAGTATAGTAAGGCTTAAAAACGTCATAAAAACATCATAGTATAGTAAGGCTTAAAAAGTCAAAGTATAGTAAGGCATAAAAAAGTCATAGCATAGTAAGGCTTAAAAAACATAGTATAGTAAGGCTTAAAAACGTCATAGTATAGGAAGGCATAAAAAGTCATAAAAACATCATAGTATAGTAAGGCTTAAAAATGTCATAGTATAGTAAGGCTTAAAAACATCATAGTATAGTAAGGCTTAAAAACATCATAGTATAGTAAGGCTTAAAAAGTCATAGTATAGTAAGTCATAAAAAAGTCATAGTATAGTAAGGCATAAAAAAGTCATAGTATAGTAAGGCTTAAAAAAACGTCACAGTATAGTAAGGCTTAAAAATGTCATAGTATATTAAGGCATAAAAAAGTCATAGTATAGTAAGGCTTAAAAACGTCATAGTATAGTATGGTGTAAAAAATGTCAGTATAGTAAGGCATGAACAAACGTCATGAAAACGACATAAAAATGACACAGTATACTAGGGCATAAAATTTTTTTATGAAAAAGTCATAGTATAGTAAGGCATAAAAAAGTCATAGTATAGTAAGGCTTAAAAAACGTCACAGTATAGTAAGGCTTAAAAATGTCATAGTATAGTAAGGCTTAAAAAGTCAAAGTATAGTAAGGCATAAAAAAGTCATAGCATAGTAAGGCTTAAAAAACATCATAGTATAGTAAGGCTTAAAAACATCATAGTATAGGAAGGCATAAAAACATCATAGTATAGTAAGGCTTAAAAATGTCATAGTATAGTAAGGCATAAAATAGTCATTGTATAGTAAGGCTTAAAAAACATCATAGTATGGTAAGGCTTAAAAAGTCATAAAAACATCATTGTATAGTAAGGCTTAAAAAATGTCACAGTATAGTAAGGCATAAAAAGTCATAAAAACATCATTGTATAGTAAGGCTTAAAAAACGTCACAGTATAGTAAGGCTTAAAAAGTCAAAGTATAGTAAGGCATAAAAAAGTCATAGCATAGTAAGGCTTAAAAAACATCATAGTATAGTAAGGCTTAAAAACTTCATAGTATAGTAAGGCTTAAAAAAGTCATATTATAGTAAGGCATAAAAAAGTCATAGTATAGTAAGGCTTAAAAAACATCATAGTATAGTAAGGCTTAAAAACGTCATAGTATAGTAAGGCATAAAAAGTCATAAAAACATCATAGTATAGTAAGGCTTAAAAAAGTCATAGTATAATGAGGCATAAAAATATCATAGTATAGTAAGGCATAAAAAAGTCATAGTATAGTAAGGCTTACAAAACATCATAGTATAGTAAGGCATAAAAAGTCATAAAAACATCATAGTATAGTAATGCTTAAAAACGTCATAGTATAGTAAGGCTTAAAAACATCATAGTATAGTAAGGCCTAAAAACATCATAATATAGTAAGGCTTAAAATCGACATAGTATAATAAGGCATAAAAAGTCATAAAAACATCATTGTATAGTAAGGCATAAAAAAGTCATAGTATAGTAAGGCTTAAAAAACATCATAATATAGTAAGGCTTAAAAACGTCATAGTATAGTAAGGCATAAAAAGTCATAAAAACATCACAGTATAGTACGGCTTAAAAATGTCATAGTATAGTAAGGCTTAAAATGTCAAAGTATAGTAAGGCTTAAAAAACATCATAGTATAGTAAGGCATAAAAAGTCATAAAAACATCATAGTGTAGTAAGGCATAAAAAAGTCATATTATAGTAAGGCATAAAAAAGTCATAGTATAGTAAGGCTTAAAAAACATCATAGTATAGTAAGGCTTACAAAACATCATAGTATAGTAAGGCATAAAAAGTCATAAAAACATCATAGTATAGTAATGCTTAAAAACGTCATAGTATAGTAAGGCTTAAAAACATCATAGTATAGTAAGGCATAAAAAAGTAATAGTATAGTAAGGCTTAAAAAACATCATAATATAGTAAGGCTTAAAAACGTCATAGTATAGTAAGGCATAAAAAGTCATAAAAACATCATTGTATAGTAAGGCATAAAAAATCATAGTAAAGTAAGGCTTAAAAACGTCATAGTATAGTAAGGCTTAAAAAAGTCATAAAAACATCATTGTATAGTAAGGCATAAAAAAGTCATAGTATAGTAAGGCTTAAAAGACATCATAATATAGTAAGGCTTAAAAACGTCATAGTATAGTAAGGCATAAAAAGTCATAAAAACATCATTGTATAGTAAGGCATAAAAAATCATAGTATAGTAAGGCTTAAAAACGTCATAGTATAGTAAGGCTTAAAAATGTCATAGTATAGTAAGGCTTAAAATTGTCATAGTATAGTAAGGCTTAAAAAGGTCATAGTATACTAAGGCTTAAAAAACATCATAGTATAGTAAGGCTTAAAAAGTCATTAAAAAATCATAGTATAGTAAGGCTTAAAAACGTCATCGTATAGTGAGGCTAAAAAATGTCATAGTATAGTAAGGCATAAAAACGTCATAGTATAGTAAGGCTTAAAAACGTCATAGTATAGTAAGGCATAAAAAGTCATAAAAACATTATAGTATAGTAAGGCATAAAAAAGTCATAGTATAGTAAGGCTTAAAAATGTCATCGTATAGTAAGGCTTAAAAATGTCATAGTATAGTAAGGCATAAAAAAGTCATAGTATATTAAGGCTTAAAAACGTCATAGTATAGTAAGGCTTAAAAACGTCATAGTATAGTAAGGCTTACAAAACATCATAGTATAGTAAGGCATAAAAAAGTCATAGTATAGTAAGGCTTACAAAACATCATAGTATAGTAAGGCTTAAAAACGTCATAGTATAGTAAGGCATAAAAAGTCATAAAAACATCATAGTATAGTAAGGCTTAAAAACGTCATAGTATAGTAAGGCTTAAAAAAGTCATAGTATATTAAGGCTTAAAAACGTCATAGTATAGTAAGGCTTAAAATTGTCATAGTATAGTAAGGTATAAAAAATAGCAGTATAGTAGCGTGTAAAAAATTTTATGAAAACGTCATAGTATAGTATGTCATGAAAAAACGACATAGAATAGTCAGGCATAAAACGTCATGATATAGTAAGGCATAAAAAGTCATAGTACAGTAAGGCATAAAAAGTCATGATATAGTAAGGCATAAAAACGTAATAGTACAGTATTTCAATAACTTTATGATATTTACAACTGAGAAATTTGTGAAAAAAAGATGCATTGAAGTGCATAACACACATTGCACATTGCATTCACTTTTGTTTTCATGTTAACCTGCACATGCAAAGATTTAGAGAGGACTTAACCCAGATAAATTTACTTTACCCGAAATGTTCTAGTCTGACATTAAACAGTTGACCTGCATCTTAAAATGTTTTGGAAATTAAATAAATGGCAGTGCCGGAAGAAATTACAGCAAGACTAAGTATACAAATAGAGGAGAATGAAAAATCAAGATGTAAAGACAATAAATTGTAGAGAGGAGAGTGGAGAAATAATTTTAAGATAAAGAATAAAAAGGGAGATTCAGATGCTTGGACAGAGGAAAACAACACGAAGAAAAAAGATGATGAGAATGACAGAAGAAAGGAGGGGGCAGCTCTTTATTCTTGTGTCAGCTTTTTGTCAGGGAGATAGAGAGAGTCAAGAAAACAAAAAGATAAAGAGACAGCGAGCTCTAATTTTCCCATGTCAGCGTCCAGTCAGACCACAGACCACGGCGACATGGGGATGTCGATGGATGGACGCCAGCAAGGTCATCAGCCATAACCTTCAGGTTAACACAGGGACTTACCACACACTAAACACATTATGCAGATGTCTGCATAAAACACACAGACACAATTAACATAAAGCATGTTAAGTTCATGGGACGCCAGGGTAGAGAGCACACATAGTCCTAATGAACGTGGTGAAAGTGGTGATGATAGATCCAGAGAGAGACAGACACAGACAGACTGGCACACGCACAGTCTCAGGAGTGTAATTAATAAAGTATGGCTGCTATAGATATGAGAGTGGGGATCTCTCTGCATCCCGCTCACTACACCCACATATTTTTATTTTACTATGGTGGCCCTGAGAGCTAAATGCACTGCAACTAAAGAAAACACATGTAAATTAGAGTTGTTCTGATACTGGAGATGCATCCAATACTGCCTAAAATAATATATTGGTTATCAGTGATGTTTTATGTGTATATATTTTGTTAAGTTGCACTCCAGTGAACCACTTTACAGCATGTATGGAATCTGCAATGATCAGGCACAACATTAAAACCATGAGCGGCTAACTGGTTTTAATGATCCATGTAAACTGTTGGTGTAAAAGTGCAGGCAATGCAAAATCATTTCAAATCTTATTTTTACACTATCTGTGTGTGCAGGTATAGCTTTAATTGGCAGAGGTAATTGTGAAAGGAGAGATGGATGATGAGGGAACTGATGATAGCTCAGCAGCAACAAGGAGACATTTGGGAATTCCCGTGTGTGACAGGTGACAGACAGGTTTGAGTGTCCCTGACCTGACAAGTAAAAAACTATTTTTCAAAGTCTAAACTTCCTTTTTCCCCCCCAGATTTAACATGACTGTAAATAGGGAGGGAAATTGTGGTTTCCTCCGGGGCTTTTCTTAATACAATGACAATACATGACATAATTTCAGCTCTTCTATGTCCTCTCCCCTCCAGATCTCAATCAAAACATCTCTTATCCATCAAAGACTAAAATATGTGACCTCCTGTGACCCTTGAGATTGACTGAATGACTGTTGAGCCACGTGTCAAGGTAATGGGTAGCTTCCAATCCCATCAGCAAAGAAGTTGTGAAGGCAATTTAAGGATTGAGGCAGGCAGCCGGTACTTGGCTGTTGCAATCGACAGGAGAGTTGTTATCGATACAGAAGGCAGAGATGGGATGACGGGTGAATTCCTGACTGAAAGAGCCTCAAAGCTCATTGGAATGTTAAGAGCAAAGACACACAGGAGCAAAAATACACCAGTCTACAATACAACAAGCTCCACTGAACATGAAATACAATACATGAACCTGACTATAACAGCTGGATCATATTTTATGGTTATTCATAGGCCTTGTGCTTGAATTTTGGGTGCATATAAAAAAGCAACTTTATTGAATATATTGTTAATAAATCAAATGAGGAAAGGGATATATACACAATTAATCAAATAATGATCCAGGAGGCACTTAAATTAGCATAGACTGAAAAGACTGAAAACATAGGCAAACAGTTAGCTTGGTTCTCTCCAAAGTTCAAAAATACAGTAGTAGGTAACTGGCACCATATCCTTCGACACTTTGACTTATAAACCTACAGGTGACAAGTTACATGTAATCTTTGATTTTCATCGTTAATATAAAGGTATTGATTAGTGCAGCTTTTAAGTGAAGCACCTTGGTAATGGCAGAAGTGTAGCACTCACTACTAAATGACAAATGTTTTCCACGCTTACAAAGTAAAACCAAAGCAATAAAATGACGTGCATGTCATAAGCTGAATTAAATCATGCATTTAAAAAATGATACAATCAGTGACTGCAAAATGAAAACATTTAATTACACCCACTATATTAATGCTACGTACATATTTTACTTAATTACCTTTTCAGGAGGAGGTTCAAAGAACCATAATCCTTCACAGGACAGGGTCTGTAATGTTTGGCTCAGCTGGACGCAGGTAGCAAGTACATAAGTCACCTCTCTGTTTCCACACTAACAGTTTCACTGTAAAGGTTGAGACATGTCAGGAAAAACAGAAACATGTTTGGGTGTCGAAACAGGATGCAGAAATACACGTCATACTCGTTTGTGGAAATAAAGTTTATATATACTTTAGATCCTAATGAAGTCATGTGATGCAGCATGCAGTGTGTTTGTTTACCCTTTTGCACCTGTGGCTTAGTCACACTAATTACATCCATTCATGGCTCCCTCTTCCTGCTTCTCTAGAAATGACAGTTAAGAGTTTAATTAGTCCTCCATGACCCTCATCAGAGCCAGTCTACCTCAATAACAGTCACCTCAATCAGAGGCAACAATAAGCACATGCAGGTGCACACAAACGCAAATGGATGGGCCCTTCCAAGGGGGTGTACGCATATGCACTCACACACACACACACACACACACACACACACACACACACACACACATACATTCATATACTCACTGGGGGCTGAGGTCCCCTCAGGATTAGTCAATTATTAAGCGGTCTATCCCTCTAAGAAAGAGTGTTATTGATTGATTATCACTATAGGTTTAATAATTTAGTTGTTTTAATAGCAGAGATATGGAGACCAAGGAGAAGATGAACAGCCTGGGACATGGGTGGAGCCAGAGGAGGAGGAGGACGAGGACAAAGGGGACAAATCGTGGAGACAAAAAGCAGGAAAAACAGGAGGGCAGAGAAAGGATGGTGGACAAGAAGGGTTGAATGGTAATGAGCCTGTGGACACTGAAAGAAATCCACTGACAAAAACCTTTGATGGAAAAAATGAAAGAGAAATTCTCGTTTTTGGACTCAGAAGTCCAAAACGTAAAAATACTGCAAAAAACAGCAAATCTTTGAGTTTCTGAAACATTATTTGAATTATAAATATATGACTATAATTTAATATCAGTCAGCTAATCAATTAATCAACTAATTGCTCCAACTCTAAATTTCCACATGGTATCAGTATTACTGTACACTTTTTGGCATATGGGTTTAGATTTGCTTCATTAGTGATAGCTGAGAAAAAATCAGACTAACTTGTTTAGCAATTAGTGCCATAGTGCCTAATCACAATGTCATCATCATATCATCTGCACGCAATTAGCATCTCCTTCAGTATTCTACAATCAGCATCCTTGAAATTAATGTCAACATGGCTTAAAGTTCAAGTCTGGGAGTTCACGGAAATCATTACAGACCCTGGCTGTAATTTTACCAAACCAATATGCTCTGCTATTAGGCCTATTTTTTATTTTTTTATGTTGACACTGAATAGAGGATGAATGCGTCCTCCCTCTCTCTGTTTTTTCCTCCATGCTCGTCTATCAGGCCTCTATTTCAAGTCGTGTTATGATTCATCTTCTGAGTCGGGCTGTGTGAAAAGGATTGTGTGAATTGCAAAAACAGTAACACACCAGGTCAGCTACCCTCATACCTGCACTTTAAATCCGTGGCATTTTGTCTGGTGTGTTTCTCCCTGTTAAAAATGTATGAACCAACTGTACAGGAGAGGCTCTCCAGCCCAAGAAGCACAGCTTGTCTGAAAAATTCATGAAAAAGGGTTTTTATCCCTCACTGTTCTGTGGAGGTGGAGAAAAAAAGGAGATTGTCATCCCATGTCGTCAACCAGTGCATCCTTGACCCCCTTACTCCTGGACAAAAACATGTTGATCCTAATGCGTGCACACATATATATAGGCATATAAAAATACTCACAGATAGAAAGCAAAAGAGAGACTATAGAGCACAACTTGGGCCTTATTTTTGTAATAAGACTTTTGGTAATAACAACATTTTACTCACTAACTTTATTGCTAGGGTTTGTGGTAAGAATTACAAGCAGGCAGATGATCAAACAGATTTTACAGCAACCTGCCAACCAAAGAAATAATGTCAAAGATATTCAAACTTTTTATTACTCTGAGCACTTTTAGGAGATTCAGAACAAGTAAGTAAGTTATCCGTGAATGGAGATTGTTTTGTCAAGACAATTGACAGTGGATGCTGTCAGTTGTTTCAGGGGCAAGAAACCCCCCCCAAAAAACTGAATCTTAAAACGACAAACCACAACTGTTCTTTAACACAAACAAAGTATTTATTTTCATACAAACCACAATCTTTCTCTAATAATGTAGGGTATCCAAGGTATTTATGCCTAAACATTACCTAAACCATAGCTTTGTCAGATCAGAGAAATCATACGTTGTGTTTTGCGGGTCAATTACAAACAACATATTTTGCTGTCTCATTTGAAGGACATGAGGTCAGAATAAACAAGCAAATGTAAATCCATTATTTATTCTCCTTTAGCTCTGTTGTTAAAAACAACTGCTGTTTGGTTTTATTTCCAAATAGTCTGGTTTAGATTATCTGGCTGGGTTGTTGGCTGCTTTGCAACTAGTTTGATTATCTGACTATGTTCATTGCCCCCCGTGGACTTCACAGGAGCAATGCTTCATTGTTCCCAACTCTCAGTAATATCATTGGTGAGTACGATGTTGTCATAACCGACAGAGAGGGAAAAAAAACAGACATGAGACCCAGGTCAGCAGTATCCACACAGAGTTATTGTGAAATGAAACTGTTAGGGCTCATATCCCCTGTCATGGTGGTCGTGGTGGTTTAGCCACGGAGCTGTGAGCCAAGTCAACTAACTGTTCCACTGAGGCCACAAAGGTTCAAACCCCAAATACACCACTACTCTGCTCTGCTCTCCTCCCCTGACCGCAACTCCCAGCTGCCCCAACACCACTCACACAAATAAGACATGTCCACAAGTCCTACAATTCATGAAGCAGGTAAATGTTTGGTCCTTAACACTCACCACACTCACACAAGTCAATGCATACATACATACAAACAAACAGACAAACAAACCACACACACAAACATCAGCACATCCTTCCTCCATTGGCAGTACAGGAGAGTCACTGGTGTGATTGCATTATTGATTGCCCTGGATATGTTTTTTTTCTCCCGTCTTAAAAGCATTTAGCAATCTGGCAATTAGTTAGAGCTTAATGTAGGATGTCAAAACAGTGCTATTGATCCAGCAGAGCAAGGAGGAAAGATTGATCAGTCAACTCATTACGTTGCTGGCGCTGCCTCGTCATAAACACTCCAAATGAGACTCCATCAAAAGCCCATCCCTCGCTCGCTGGCTGTCTTCTGCTGCTTGCTCTGTCGCTCTCTCTGCATCAGTTTCCCCAGTGTTTTCTGTTGTTGGCTCCTGATGTTTGATTGCACTGTCTGCACCTCGTTTGAATTTGGTCATATGTTTTGTTCTGTTCATTATTGCTCCTTGCTATTTCTCCTTTATTTGATTGACTATGACCGATATGATCTATTTCATTGTCATGTTTCCTATACTCTCTACCTGCCCCCTCTTTTCTTTGTCTGTCATCATTGTATTTATTGTAAGCTATTAGGGAAAGATTTATTTCCATCTTTTCTCCCAGTATTTCAGTTTATACCATCAATCTCTCCTCTCACCACTGCTCCTGTATCACCCCTGAAATCCAGTATCTCCACGTACAACGAGAAATGTACGAACAGTTATCATTAAAATCTCAGACAGGGCAAATGAAGCTGATTTAGTTTAGTTTGCATCACTTACACCAATTCATTAGTCAATCATATGAAAATCAGGCAGTTGCAGACACACTCGATTCAATTTGCAGAAACACATGGCTCAGCAGTCATTTTATAAAGTGTTGTATTGTTCAATGGACAGATGCTAAGCTCATTAAAGGTAGCACAGGCTGCAAAATAACGAGGGCTGGCATTCATCAAGCTCTTCATATTTTGAATTTTGATTAAAGTTGTATTTTTCTTTCACACCAGTACAATTAAATATTCAGCACATCCCTACAGAACAGATGGGGTAGAATTTAAAGTCAAAATGGGGAGATCAGAAAACAGACAACACTGCTATAACAAAAGTAAGGACTTGACAAGTCAGACAAATGAGTCTGTTTGGTTTACTGGGCTTAATGTATAATTTATCTCTTGCACATTGAGAAATATGTTCATTTGCCCTGTGCACTGTAAAGTAGAATAAATTGAGAAAGTCAAAAATTTTAGGCAACTAATTTTTAAATTTTACTTGTTCAAGTTTTCACTTCTGTTAACTTACTACAAGTTGGCTTTATTTCTAATTTTGCTATTTTTGCAAGTTGTCAGCTTTACGTACCCTTGAGCTTAAAGTTTTAGAAGGATAATGAAACATAAATACCTTTACCTCCTTTCATTATCTGCAAATACTGTTAGAGCTGCATAATGCCACACATTCAATCATCAAAACAACTTGTAAGTTTGTTATGTTTATATTTAGAGGTCTGGACAATAGACAGTAACACTCAAACTTAGGTCAAAAATTTTAGCCAACAAGGATGAGATGTGCATGGGAAAAAAAATGAAATTTGAACATTTGCAATATCACAACAACTGAATAAACATCATCCACTGCTGAGGTTCATGTGACTAAAATCTTGAGCTCAGCAACTACATAAGCCTCGGGATGAGATTAGTCACATGTCGTATGTAATCTGTACATTGTTAAGAAATTGCAACTCTCCTGAAATGGTTCTCAAAATATTCCTTTTACATTTCTTCTTTATGTCCAGCTGCACCACAGCTAGGTTCCTCTTGCCTCAAGTCTGTGTGCTAAGCTAAGCTAAGCTAAGCTAAGCTAAGCTAAGCTAAGCTAAGCTAAGCTAAATGCCTCCTGGCTCCTGGCTGCAGCTCTGTACTCAGAAGCTGATAGTGGTATTCTTGTCTAACCCTAAGCATTTATAAAGATTGTGTGAGTCACACTACATATATAATGTAGAAAAACAACAATTGCTATCCAGAAGCAACATATCATGGCACCTGTGTGATTTGTGTGCTGTTTTTGTCCCAGCTTTCTGTCTTTCTTGTGTGTTATCGTTCTTTTCCCGACAAAGAAATCTGAAGTGAGAAGAATAAGTGCATCATCAGGAGGGGTCGTGTAATATAACAGCTGTGGCTGATGGACTTTGAGATTCACCTCATTTTCCATTTGTCTCCAGTCTCCAGCCCCTTTATCTCTGCTGCGCTTCTGCTTGTTTTGAGAGTGTTTCACTTGATAACAGCTTTCAAATGGGATATCAGCACATTTAGAGAGGAAAACAGCAGGATCATGAAAGATACTGCTGAAGATGGTCTTTTGGATCAGGTCTAGACATCTGCTCTTACCAAAATCCTTTTTCTCTCTTCATCTCTGTCGGTCTCTGTTGTTTTTCCTCTCACTCTGTCTCCTCTCTCTCCCTTTTCCTCGTCTTCTCCAACCGGCACCGTCTCTTTCTCTCTCTCTCCGCCCTCCCCCCCTTCTGCCCCAACAAGTGTCTTATATTTCCAATGATGATTTAGCTCATAAATCTTGATAAAGCCACTGGCTGTTCCGTTTTGGTGGAACAGGAAACTCTTGCAGGAGCAGGAGGAGACAGAAGATGAGGAATGGCTCTCAGTTATGAGGTTGTCCTGTTTTTCATGTGTTTTCTTTTTTCCATTTTGATGCTGTCCTCTGGGAGAGAGCATTCCTGTGTATTGAGAGCACCTCTTTCACTCAAGGGATCTGGAGAGGTGTTTTTTGTGATCATATCTGTATTTGTTCAGCCACCCTAATATTTGTATCTGTATCTAATCCTTTTTTTGTGTTTAAAATGAGCCATTGCTTTTAGTCATTTTCCAACCACCTCATGCATTTACCTGTAATAATTAAACTATTCAGCAGAAAATCTGTGAGAAAGAAAATGTCTCTCTGTTATTGCCCCAGCAAACTTGTCTCCTCCAATTACGTTTATATACTACTAATTTGTTTTGCGGGGAATGCCATGTTTATGTTTAGTTGCAGGAACTTTGTTTTCAGTAAAAGAACCTGTGTACTTTTGTGCAGCAACCAAGTCGTGAGGAGGTGATTGGGCCAGAGGATATCCGGACAAAGGACAATACACCTGCACCTCTGAGTGGTCAGGTTTAGGCACGCAAATGCAACTATTGGTTGAGGCTGGGGAGAGAAAGGGGTCTCAATTAAATGTTAATTAAGTAAACCTGTTGTTACTTGTCATCACTGTGGACTTTTTCAGTATTAAAGTGAGTCTATGTAACCTTTGCAAGAAGTAATGAGAGTCTTCTTCTGTGGTATGATAGCAAACTTTAGATATTGTTATGAAACTGACGTGGCTGAGTCTGTTTGATGACTTCATGACTCTTTTTATGTGGGCCACTCTTTCCCTATGTTTTAATATGTCACACATTAACATTTAAACAGTTCCCCGTTAACAAATTTATCATGCTTCAGTTTGTGAGTGGATATTGTCAGGAAATCAAATAAAAAGTGTCGCACATCTGCTCCTTAAAAATGTTTCTTCATTATGTTAAAATGTTGGCATTGTATTCCTCTTTAAATGTAATTGCTTTTAAGTAGAAATGTAAGGGTTGTAGAAATACACAACCAGTCAAGCAATTTTCAGTTGAATACTGTTCGAATAATAAAATTCAGAGGGAACATGGATTCAGTTATAAAACATTCTTTATGCTCGATATTGCTACGCTGGGAACAACCATAAATCACTCTCACACAAACAGACGCTCACATTCGCGGGGGAACGCATCCACATGAACACTCCTCCCTGCGGTGGCGATGATGTCACCACACAGGTGCAGCAGTGAAGGATTAACCACTAATGACTGCCTGTCATTGTCTTAAAAATCTCTAATTGGTCCACGTCATCATGAAGCCGCTTTGGCTCACTTCGTCTTTGTCTCCACTGGACCATTGTTCTGTTGTGTGTTTTCTCTCTAAGCCTGTGTTTCTGTAATAATGACACATTTTCTCCGAGCAACAGTTCCCTGCTGCTTTTAGATCTTCTGGGATGAGGCTAAAGCTAATAGTATAGTATTAAGATAGAGGCAGGCTATAGTTAGTAACAACATTACCAAGGCTTTGATGTGCAGCACGCTTGATAGAGACTCTATGCCTTGGCTTGGCGGCAATTATTTCCGTGGCTGGAAAATGATGAAAAATGCTGGGATATTGTCTTTCAGTCACTCAGGTCAGGTGACGTGTTTCCTTTTTCGGATGATTCAGAACCATTTGACAGGCTTTGTTCAGCTTTGAACTCACACACACACACACAATTTTCAGCTGTTGCGCTGCTTGAATACAAGGTCCATTTAAACAACTACTACATTTAATCTTGAGAACATAATGAAATGGTTTTCTCCTCATTATTTGGTTGTCCATACTGTATCATGCACAAGATCTTGCCTCCCACTGGTTGCATTTTTTTGAAACTCAATGTCTGACTAAACTGTTTGTACTAAATCACACACAATTCTTACAAGCTTTGCTTTCTTTACTTGTGGCGTTTAGTCATAACTCAACATTATTTGTGGTCGACATAATGCTTACTGTTTTCTTCTTTGTCCAAAACTAGCTCGTGCGTGATTTTCTCCAACTATCATATCACCATCTCAGTTTGTAGCGTGTCAGTGCACTTTGTGGTCAACGACTTTTCTTCCCTCCTGGTTACTCAGATATGTCTCCGCAGCACCTGTCAGTCTGTCATGACCTCACTGGCTTTGCTGGTGTTGATGGCGTTCAGGCTGCTTTTCTCTATTTTGTTTATGTTCCATTCAGTTATCAGTGTTAATTCTTTGTTTGCCTGCTGTAGCCTGGCATGGCAACCCAGTCAGAGAAGCCTTTTGCAGGGTTTCTTTTCAATAATAAGGTTTTGTAGAAGTACATTAATGTTTCTCATGAGTTGGTGTCGTTTACATTTATAATTTCAGAATCAAACATAGCTTGGCCTATAGAAAATGCGGTCTGTATTTTAGGTAGTGCTGACTGGGGCAGAGGCAGATTAGACAAAATGATGATTTTTGAAATATTATGGAGCACGTTCATGTTGGTGACTTGCGGTGGAAAGATTACTTACAAGTGAGGTTTGGGTTTCACGTGTGAACATTAGGTAAACATGGAGAAACTTTCCTCCTTCAGCAGATGAATGTGAAAACAATGTTATAGTGTCAAACTCTGAGCAAACCGTCCGTCAGTCTGAACAGTGAAGGTCAAACATCCAAGTGAGTAATAATAAGCAAAACACATTTTTGAGTGGATCTCAGTTTCAGACATTACAACTAGTGATGTGAGAACTTGAAATCTCCAGTGGTCTAAACTGAGAATGAATTTTACAGTGAAATAGGAGAACTGTTGTGTCCAGCAAACTTCGGAAAGGGCAATCTTCTTGTCAAATTGTTTTCCCCAATTATGTTTTGGTGACAAACATAATTGCTGGCTGGATGTTGGTTTGAATGAAAGGCTACATTTGTGAACTGCACCAGCATCAGCATGGGGTGGATGCTGGGTGTACAAATTACATGACAATAATATCACAGACTGGGGTTTAGGGGTTTAGGCAACAAGAACATGTTGGTCAAGGTTAGGGGAAAATCATGGTTTTGGTGAAATGTACATTAATAGGGTCTTTCCCTAACATTAACCAAGTGCTAGACATAACCATAATAATAAACCATAACAAAATTTGATACAGCTGTTGTCGCAGTTGAATTTCCTTCAAGATATATTTGTAATAATTTAATAAAGTAATGATAATTTCGAGGAGACAGGGCTGGTCTGGAGGGGATCTTTAATGATCTGAGGGTCAAGATGTATTTACACCAAAGCTCAAGGCCCCTGAATCCCAAACCACACCCTTTACAGGCTGCCAAAACAATCTGCCAGAAAACAGATTAGTATTACTTAAATACTTCCTTAAAGCAAACCAGCTTTAATTAATTAAAATTCCTAAAGGAAATTACTTAAGAGTCCTCTGGTCTCGCCCACAGTACTTTTTACTCAAGAACAACAGTTTTAGACCACAATTATTGAGGTTAAGCGTGTACTAATTGAGATCAAGGGTGTGGTAATACTGTCTCAAGGCAGAGGGAAGGCGAGTTGTTATGATGAAGATGTTTAGCAGGATTTACCAGTCAGGACATTTTGGTTACATGTTGTACAATTGTAAATTAATCGCTAATATTGCCCCAGTCTTTTGAGAGTGACATCTGCTCCTCTGTTTGTCTCACCAGGACGCACAGTAGATCAGCTTTTATGTTCCCTCATTTCCCTCATCCTTACAACTTGTGTATGTGTGTGTGTGTGTGTGTGTGTTCTTTGATTAAAAGTGTTATTTATGAGGTTGAAGTGCTGAGTACAGGACTTCTACACTGTACACTAAGGAGAGCATTACTACCACTTGCTTTTTACACACACACACACACACACACACACACACACACACACACACACACACACACACAATATGCTCAGTCTAAGTATTTTCCCTTCCTTCACACCCCCACACACACACACACATACACCCTGTTACACCAAGGTGAATTTTGTGCGCCTTGTGCATTTCTCATTTCCTTTCCAATGACGTTTTTATTAAAAGATAAATTGTAGACAGAGTTCTGTGTAAAAAGAACAGATTAATTCAGCTGTTGCTTAATTGCATCGGGGATTTAGGGGTACTCTTCTGTCCAATTTGCTAGTACAATTCCCCGCAAAAGCTCTCAGCCTGCTCCTAATCTGCAAACCAAGCAAGTTTTTTTTTTTCTTTCTTTCTTTCTTAAAAGACACTGGATTTATACTGGGATTAATAGAATGAGAGAGATGTAGCATCACTCACACAGTCCAGCTCTATCACTGAATTCAATTTCGCATATTTTCCTGTTGCTCTCACACCGCCCAGAGCATGCCTGAGTACGTCTTCTGTTACTAACCAAACCTCTCACTTTCTTTTGCATATCCCTCTGTTTGCTGAGGAGTGTGTGATTCGCCTCTCTTAACACATACACGCACACACACACACACTTTTACACACACATAACCATTCATTATACTCACTTGCAGGAGCTTTGATGTGACATAACACTTTTTATTAATTACATTGTATCACGACAGACTGGTCCACGTTCATAGAAATCATATCATCGTCATCACCATCATTACCATCATGACTCACTATGATCATTTCCACCACGCAACTGTATGACTGTTCAAGTTCTTCTGGTGTGTGTTTCTCTGTGTGTGTGTGTTTGTGTGTGTGTGTGTGTGTGTGTGTGCGTGTGTGTGTGTGTGTACCAGCAAAGCACAGATTGGTAGCATCAAAACTTTTGCTTTACTGAATAACAACCTGCTTTCAAAGACAGAACATTGGCTGCATCAGTCGGACTATTTCCAGCTTTTAATTACCTTGTGTTTCGCAATAGGTACAGCTGCTTCTAACATTTTGAAGAGTATTTTTAGGTATACAAATAACATTTTAACATCTCTTTTAATACAGAAACCTTCCAGCGTTTTTTGTCCTTTGTCCTATTTTAAGCCTCTTACAATCCAAACATCCACAAAACATTCAAAATCCTCCTTTTTTTCTACCACGGTGGCAGCAGTGAAACCCTTTAAACAAAGAGACAAATAGCACAGAATCAAAAAAAGAAATCTGGTACTGAAAAACAGAGATACTGCATATAGCAAAATTGGCTTCATTTTTTCTTTTTCTGTTTTGTTTTTTGCAGAGAAGCAGTTTTTTTTTGTGGTAATACATTCTTCAGGGCTTCACAAGCATCCAAGCACGCAGGTAATCTCAAAGATGACCTTTATGATATTTCAGCTCTCTTAGCTTAGACTGTGATGTTAGTGTTGTGAGAGAGAGGGGAGTAAATGTGATATGGATAATAATACTCCTTAAGTCGTGACGTGCATCTGGACCTTGTGTGAGATATGTTCCAGTCCAATGAATCACATGATTTAGACCAAACTCATTTACAGTAAGGAGATAGGCAACGGAAAATATCTGTAAATATTGCTCATATATTTCTGTGAAACCTAGGCTTTTGTAAATTGTGTAGAGAAGAAGGCTGATTTTCGAGTCATAAATAAAACAACTGAGTGATTCCATAAATCTTAGCTGCCATAATACCAACCTCAAACCTACACACCTAGGTAAAGTCATTTATCATGAATCTGTGAACAGCGACAACAAATCAGTCCCTGATTCCTCCGGTGAATCTCTTTGCATTTGAACAAGGATTTCGCTCGAGTCTGAGCCCAGCCTACGGATCCCTCCTGACTCACTCTGGCATCAATCAGCCTTCTCCAAACACACACTCACACACACACACACACACACACAAACACACCGCCGAGAGAATGAGCAAACATCGCTCTGCATCCCGGGGGCTGCTGTATGTCATTTTGTGTATTTGTGAGCCCCATGCAGCTTCCCAATTCTCTGCCCTCCACTTCTAAGACAAAAGAAGAAAAGAGTACAATCTAGATACTGACACAGTCTCGGACACAGCAGTTAGCGACGCTTATTTCTTTCAGCAGCTTATTCACATTTGTACATGTATTTTTGTTCATTCCTCTCGCTGTTATTTCATTTTACAAAATAAAAAAGAAAAGAAAAAGTAGCACTTCTAGAGACCAAAGTTTAAGACTATCACGTACAGTATAGGCAGCATAGAAGAGGAAAGTTGGTTGAATAGTCTATTTTACAGTAGGTCACTTGAATAAGAGAGAGAAAGAGAGAAGTCTGTGATTGTCAGTCCCTCCTTTTCTGAGATATCCGTTCATACAGCAGTTGTTGTTTTTCCTCCTTTTCTTTCCTGTGTTTGACCAGTACCTTTGGTCTGAGGCATGGATTCAAAGACAGCCCATCTTCAGCCACAGTTATGTTACCAGTTCACTGAGCGCTGCTGCGTTGTGCTGACAAGTCTTCATCATAACAAACATCCCTCTCACAGCCTCTTCCTTGAACTGTCAAAAAATCACTGCCATCCAACTTGACACAGTTCATTATTAAAAAAAAAAGAAAAAAAAAAAGAAGAAGAAAAAAAGGAAACAGCAGGTAATCTACTCTTTTGACATCTGAGTCGTTCGTACTGTGTTCGTTTCTCACAGTTTTTTCCAGCTCACACACAGGCCCTCACACGCCCTGCCCTCTGTTATTGCACAGAGATATTGTGTGGCAAGTTTTTGAATAGAGTCGAGTGTGCTGACTCAGTGCAAACTCTACTGTACTGTACAGCAGGGATGGATTTGGAGACCCTGTTAGCCTGCACCGGCAATGCTGCAGCTGTTACCTCTTGCATTCATGCGCTGACAGGTGACAATAATTTTGCAATATGGCAAACTAAACCTACAAATGTGACAGACTGGTGAAACATCCATCCCTGTTGTAGAGTGTACAGTGTACATGAGGACAGACTAGGTAGCTGTTAAGAGGGAGCCTGACATAAAAATACATATACACTCAAGATTATCTTACACATTTGCTAAAACATAATCTATTAAACCAGTGTTCAGTTTCAATCAGTTTGTTGTTGCAAAAGGCAACTTTAGATATAGAAAGAAATGTACAAAATGCTTCTTAATTTATAAATAATAATACTATAAATCAATAAAATCAACATCATTTTCAAGTTCACAAACATCAATACCATCAAGTGCCGTTGTTAATAAACAAATAAGACTTATAATTCCAGATTGATGTTTTACATCTAATTCAAATGGCTGTTAGTGAAACTGCAGTGATTATGACTTTTCAATATGTGTGTAAAGAGTAAAATATGCCCCAGTAAAACGCAAAAACAAACATTAAATGTGTTTCGTTGCATGCATGTGAGCTGTTGTATATACAGTGTGTCTGTCAGCGTTTGACCAGATATGTGAGCTGTACCGTAAGTGAGTGAAGTGGTTCTCCATCATGGGGATGTGTGGTGCATTATTGAGTTCATTTTCAGTTTAAGCTGTTGGTGGACTGCCAGTAAAATGTGTGAGGAGAATGTGTGTGTGTGGTTGAGGGCAGCCATAGGATTGTGATGGGAGCGTGAAGTTGAAGTTGTGGTTTATTAGAACATCTGCAGGCCGCAGTAATGGCGGATGCTCACTCTTACTTTGTCCCTCAGGACATTCACACCTCCTCTCTCTCCCTCTCCGTCCTTTTTTCACTCCACTGTCTTCTCATTCTCCTTCGTCTTTTCTCTAGATGACCCATTCCTACATTTTCTCTCCCACCATCTTCAACTTTCTACCCCATTGCTTCTGTTCTGAGCTCTCTCCCTTTCTCCCCATTTCTTCCCCAATATGCGTTATTACCTCTCCTCTTATTTCTCCTCTCCACCGCTCCTCAGTCCTCTCTCTGTTTTCTTCTCCTACTCCTCTCCATCCTTCCTTCTCAGCCATAAAACAATAAGTCTTGAATGTCTGTGAGGAGACTGTGCTAATGGAGCCCATTAGGCTGTAATGAAATATACATTACACCATTACAGAGGACGGGCCCTGGCTAAAGCACTGCACCGCTCAAATAATAAAACATGCACAATTCAATTTCCTTCTCAGCCCGTTTTGAGTGTCTTTCAGTGTGTGTGTGTGTGTGTGTGTGTGTGTGTGTGTGTGTGTGTTTGTGGAGATGGAGGGATGACAGGATAAGGTATACAGTGCGTGTGTGTGTGTTTGTGTGTGCGCGCGTCCCCTCTAGCACAGATGTGGTTTTCAAGGATGTCTGAGTGCTGAGAGCCTTGATGATTTAATATGGGTTGACCAAATGAACCACACCTTCTCCAGCGCCGTCGCCCACACATCTGACCGTGATCTGACCATTCAAAACCCAGCCTCCCTTAGCAACCTTTACACCCCCAATACCCCCAACACCAAGGCCTTGCAATAGTCAGACAGCTGCGGACAAATGAATCAATTGACCTCCGACACGAGCGCTTGACATCACAAGCGAAGCATCTGTCACTTTGGTGGGTGGGTGAAGGGGGGGGGGTTATCGTGTTACCCTGTGCTGTATGACAGTGCAGTCCAGGCCTTAGCAAAGTGATATGTAAAAGAAAACAATGGTAAAATGCAGTATGCAGATATGAGTGCATATATCCTTAAAATCATGTATGACAATCTGTTGCATGAGGAGATATTGTGGAGCTTTTTTACATTTCTAATATTCATCATTACAGTATAGTAGAATACCTTTGCCTTCTTTCTGAATAATTATTTGACCACAGCAGCTCAGTTAAGCCTCAGTTGGCACTGTATTGTTAGTCTTTTGTTGCTGCTCTTGCTTTTTTTTTTTTTTTTTGTAATCAGTGAAATTGGCCAACCAGAAATCATCCAATCTCACCTCCTGATTTTATCTGACAGGCAGAAACAAAACCAGATTGTGTTTACTTTCCCCTCCTGTTGTTTTGGTCATTATTCTGTTACAGTCAATCTACTGTATGTTAACCGGTGTGTTAATCGTCACTTGTGTAGTCTTTCCCGCAAGCCATGTTGGATGAATCTTCACATTAATACTCGTGTACAGTTCTGAGAGACAGACAGAAAGAAAGGACGAACAGACAAGACAAGGTGAGAGGGGAAAACACAGTGTGTTTATGGCTCGACATCTCACAGAGCCATTTCCTCTGAAACGTCTCACTGCCGTTCAGTCTCATATTTACACGCAAAGGATTGAAGCTTCTGGACATCCTCCCCCACGCTGCGCCTCCTTGACATTTCCGGATGTTCAAACGGGTCCTGTTGTCCGACAGGCAGCGACGAATGAGTCACTAAATTTAAAGTCCTGTTAATCAGGTTTCATCAGTTTAGCCCCAGTCAGTTTAAAGCATTTGAAAAGAAGGGAGAAGCTTTTTTTTCCTCCAAAGTTAAATTACTCTTAGTAAATGTCTCTTCGGGAAGGAAAGAGGGAAGGAATAGTGGTGCACAAAGGAGAGGAAATTGGTAGGGAGGACAGAAACGATTGGGGACGAGTTGAAGAACTTTTTGATTGCCTTTTAGAGTTTGATAATAGCTTCACATCCTGTACAGCGGTACCTTGCACGCACACAAACTTCATTCAGAGGTATCACCATGTTCACACACACACACACACAAACACACGCATACATGCAACCTCAAATGTTCATACACACTTGGATGTAACCATCCCCACCTTAACAGACATATTTCTCTGTCACAAACACACACACACACACACACACACACGCACACACACACACTCATAACTCTCTTCCGTCCTCCGCCTGCGTTCAGCCCAGTATATCCAGGTATACAGGCGAGGCCTTAGCCAAGTTGAGGAGCAAGCCGTGGATTTCTTTGATGTTGAGTCTCATGTGTGGCTCTCTCTGCCAGCAGCCCAGCATCAGGTCGTAGACTTCTTTAGGACAGGTCCTGGGGCGCTGCAGCACCCGGCCCTGGGTTATACACTCTATCACCTACAGAGGAAGAAACAGAGAAAAGAAAGACCTCAGGTTTGATGTCAGCCGTAATCTTGACCCTCTGTTGCAAAAGAAGAGAAAAGAAAAGAAAAAAAAAGCAGGCACAGCCCCAATCAATTCAAGCTGAAATCCATAACTTTCTGCATTTTCAAACTCCAGTGAAGATGATGGAGCATCTGCTTGGTAAAGCTGCTTCACCTGCAGTGGCGCACAGTGAGAATGTCAGAGTGAATAAATTATTTACTGAATTGATGAAATTACACTGCACTGGAGCAGTCATCCAGACAAATCCGATGCAATTCCTCAATAACTGTGTGAGAGTAAAGTCTCCACCGATAGATTTACCTACATAAACTGTACAATGAATGTAGTGTCTCAGCAAACTTGATATATTTCCTTATATATAAATGAAAAGAAAAATACAGTTTTGAGCTTTAAATCTCCTTGAGGATGAAGATTTGTGGATCAAGACACTTTGTTGAAACCTAGCTGCTGTGTGCAGAGGAAAGCTCTCCTCAGTACAGGGAGAATATATCATCCTCTGGCAGCAGTTTGGAAAATATCTATACTGTTATTTGCCTGTAATATAATTAAGCATTTTATAATTTCCTCAGACATTAAATACACCCTGCTGTGTGTGGAATGAATACCAATTATCGGCTTCTATTAAGCGCCCAAAAAAGCACCTGTGTCTTCCAAATCGCTAAATAACCATTTTGAAAAAAAACATTGTAATACCTGAAGATTACCATTAGGTATCTCTAAATTTTTAATGATCCGATCAGTAAGATTATTATCTTTTTGCCAAGCCATTACTAACTGGGAATCAGTTTGTGAGAGTCGATATAAAATGGAAATCTCATTTTGAAACAAAAGCCCATATCCTGTTTAGAAGATATCTGAGCCTCGAATTTTGGTCAGGAGGTGAGTGAACTGTGAATCAGCAGAAATCTGAGAGATATAAATGATAAAGAAAAGGGTGGACGGGGCTAAAGGTTAATTTTGGTCCTAAGGCGGTTCATGATGTTGAGGTTAAGGTTAAGGTGAAGGGTTGAAAGGCTCTGATGCAGCTGTGTTTCCTGGAAACTGGGTCAAGACCCTGGGTGTAGTGAAGGGAAGATTTGTAAGAGTTATTAATTATTCAGAGGCGACAGCCAATTGTTTACTTATTAATCTAATGCATAATAAGAAATGCATTTAATACGGCATTTCAAATTGAGCGATTTGGTTTCCTGTTATGTCAGTAATCTAATGTAATTTCAGTGAGTTACAATCATCTTATTTCAGCATCAGATATATTCTCAAACAGCTTGTCCCAGCTCTTATGATGTTTACACTGACTGAAATTGTCAAAAGCAGGAAGTTTTTTGTATGGGTGCAAATCAATGAAAATACTTTACTTTAGATATACAGTATTTTGCATCACTTTTACACATTTTGCCAAAGGTTCAGCCTCTTCAGTGGAATTTAAATTTAAGTTATGTGAGTTAAAAACATGTTTGGCTGCTGAGTATGAGTCTGTATCACAGTAACTAACCCACAGGCAGGCCAATAATTATTGTTAGTGGGTTTAAAACGGCAACTGTCTTGATAAAAGGTTAATTATTTAGATAATTTAGCAAAAGTGTCAAACATTCACTGGTTCCACCTTTGGCTCCCATATTGGTTCATTTTCTCAGTTTTAGGTGGTTTGAGTGGAGATTCTTATTTAGAACAAAATCTACTGACTGTGTCGCTGCTCGCTGTTGGTAAAACGACACTTAGGGAACAAAGCTTTTGTCCTGAGCAAAAAAGAACAGACACTTAGTTGCAGCAGTGCCACCAGACCACAAAATTCAGCGTGATCCATGTCAGAAAAAAGAAGGGGAAATATTGTGAGTCCTTTTCAAGAAAAGCCTTTCCACTCAAAACACAAGACACATCTGCTCCTGCACCAGCCTGACAGCGATGCCAGACAGCTTCTGCGCTTTAGAGCAAAACCAGCAAAACCTGGTTCCCCAGCTCTGCGTCTTACCTTACAATTAATTCAAGACATCACAAAATGATAAACAACTTATCAAGTTTCTAAGCCATGTGCCTTACCTTTATATAATGAGGTGACTCAGGCCGAAAGATTCACAAAATGTATACCTATGGGAAAACTGCTCACACAATTGATCAAATATTTAAATTTACTTGAACCAAAGGGCTGTTTCCTCATATCTGCGGGCTGCAACATGTTGTTTGCCATTACTTATTAAGCTGAAAGTGCTTCCAGGGGAACATTTACATAAAGTTTCTGCTTTGTACTTTTCACTACACTAATGTTTTGTTGTGATAGATCAGTAATGCTGTCTGCTGGTGTGTTTAGAGGTGTTTATAGAGGTGTCAGAGTTATAATAAGTGACTGTATTGTGTTCTGTACCTCATTGTTGGAGAGCTGGTACCAAGGCTGTTTTCCATAGGTGAAGATCTCCCAGAGAACGACTCCTAGACTCCAAACATCACTTTCCGTGGTGAACTTTCTGTACATGATGCTTTCAGGGGGCATCCAGCGGATTGGCAGCATGGTGTGACCTCCGACCTTTTAACGCACACACACACACACACACACACACACACACACACACACACACACACACACAAACAAGGAGAGAGAGAGAGTGTAAAGTCAGTATAGCGTAGAGTGAACAGAGGACAGAATAAAGATTGTGCGAGCAGTTAAGCATCTTCAGAGTCATCCCATCCTCTGACAGACATGACCGCTCTATATTCAAGTCTTTTCTTTTCATTTTATTCTGAGGCATCATGCATTTCGAATGCACGGTCACGCAGCTTTTCACATTTCTCACCAAGGTTCACTCAGAAATTTCAATACATTTTAAAATGGTGCTGCAAACATTTCATTCCTCCAAACTGCTGCCTGAGGCATTTAAATAAGTATGGTTTGGTGGTATGGCGTAGTAGATTCCATCATCTCCCTGACCGTAGCACACCTCAATTCTGATGAGCATATACTTTTATTTAACAGAAGATCGAGCGAGTATTGCTTTTTACATTCCCTAAAACGAAGAGGGTATATGCACTAATTTACTGGCCACCCATCACTATTAAATGGACTGCACTTACAGTATATAGCCCTTTTCTAGTCTCTAGTCCCATTGACCACTGAAAGTGCTTTATACTACAAGCCACATTCACCCATTCACATGCGCATTCATAGCTGTTTAGAGGATAAATAGATAAATAGAAAGTGTGTAATCAGCCAATGGATCAAAAGAAAAAAAAAAAACATTTGAGGAAGCAATCAAATGTATGCTATAAAATGTGTGAGCCAGAATAAACTATTGCAGAATACAGTATGTGTACTGCTAGTGTCCTATGCAAGTGGATTTCAAGTAAGAAAAATAATTAAATTTTGACCCTATTCATTTTAATTGTTGTATCAAACAATATGATGAGTCCCAGTGATTCTCGGAAAGCAGAAATCAACTGCTGAGGAACTCACAGGCACTCTGAGAGACAATTGGTCATTTCATTATTCTCTAATCTGAACTGAGCCTTTGGAGCCTGTTTGATTGTCGTATTCATTTGATGTTTGTACTGTTCATAACCACAGACAGCTCATTTCAGACTCCCACAGACTGTGACTGTAGCCTTGAATGGGGTTAATGCTGCGGCAGAGGTCCGAGTGTGAAACACTCTTCATGCTCCACCAGTGACAAAAGGTGAGAGAGCACCTCAGCCTTAAAGTATCATGTAATTACAGTACTATGTTTGCATAAAAGCTATTGTGTCTTACATATTAATTATGTCTCAGTGTCGCTCAGCCATTAAAAGAGAGAAAACAGTATGCTTAACCCTTTAACACAGTTTCCCCCCTTAGTAGCTTTAAGTATGGAATTAAAGCTATATGATGTTTACAGTCATGCCATCCAATAGGAAACATTCTACATATCTGTTAACCAACCTGATATATTGATTATCATAGGAAACGTGGGATCTCCACTAGAATCTAAAATAACATTTTTAGGGTTTGAACATTGTTTTGCTGCACAGCATGAATTTGCAATGACGGACCTTCTGGCAGGTCAGTGAAGTTCAGGGGGCTTAAAGTTAAATTCGTCAGTGCTTGAATTTTTAACCCTAACCTATTTATAGTAGAGCTGAGTGAAACATAACCTTGTATACTGATGCTGTTCTCTCTCATACCGAACCTCCCCTCTACCCTCACTCCTTCTCTTCACATGAATCTACCGACCAATCTGCGCTCCATTGCTCCACACAGACAGCACAATCCATTCTCTGAGGTTTATGCTTGTTATTAATGGCTTGGTATCCACACTTGGCCTGTTTCTATGTTATTCAGTGGGTTATTTAATGGAGTAATAAAATGTGCACGGTCACATAGATAGCCATCAGGTTCACTGGTACGTCCTGGGAACCATATCTGCCTTCATCTCCGCAGCTCTTACTCTTTATAACCAGGCCCTCGCTTTCCTCTCTGTAATGCCACGTCTCCCTCCTTGTTTGTCTGTTTCTCATTTACATTTGCCTGTTTCTGTCAAATTCAAATGTGCTTTATTGGCATGTCCATAATGAAGGTAAGTTCTGCCAAAGCAATGTAAAAGGGTTACAGTGTAAGAATGATAATATAGAATGCTGTAAAAAAAAAAAAGACGACATACATTACACTAAATACACTACAACACACTATACATTTACTTTTACACTTTTATCCAAAGCGACTTCCAAGCAAGGGACAACACTGAAGCTTCACCATACAACACTATTTATACAACAAAATGCACATTTTCTTTCGATATTCTTAATCAAAATCTGATGCTGGTCTCAAATGCAAATCACAGACATACACCGTGTATAATATAATAGATACACTATTCTCAACATGGTTGACATATATTTGACGGGACACACAAAGTACCGTTTGGTCATGATGAAAACTGGGACCATTTTAAATCCTGTTTAAATTAGATAGATACATCTGTGGGCTAAACAACTACAGAGTTGTGTTAAATTACTTTAGAAGCAGAGTGTTGATAAGTTTTATGGATACGGAAGACCCCAAGTTATGGTATTAAAAAGTTTCTTGTGCTCACTAAGTAATCATTGTTAAACTTTGTTAAGAGTTCAGAGTTACTGAAGAACCGAGGCTGGTCCAGACAGCTCTGTATTGTGGGTAAATCTGACACTCAGAATTCAGATAAAAAGACAGACAGTAAATATGAAGCACCATAATAGATATTGATTTGGGACACGGCCATTGTTGATTCTACTCTGTTCTATTCTGTTCTATAGACAGTCTTTTGACAGTATTTATTATTCACTGATGTGTCTGAACCTGCTCATGTCCATTAGTCTTTTTGTTTTATTCATCATTGCTGATCATTTCCCCCTGATGGTCTGAAATATTAATATTGGGCTCTTGAACTGCTGTGGTACATTTTTTTGTTTGTTTCTTAACTTTGTGTGTGTGTGTGTGTGTGTGTGTGTGTATATATATGTATGTGCATATCTGAATTAGAGAGTATGACAGAGAGAATGAGGAGAAAACAAAAGGGCAGTCTCTTCAACAAGGCTGTAACAAGGCTGAATTGAAAGAGAAAACAGAGGAGAGAAAAGAAATGAAGGAGCAGGAAGGGAAAGCCTCAGATTAAATCTTCTTTTGATTGGAGGGGGAGGGGCACAAAAAATTTACAGTGGAGAAGTCTGAAGAATAAGCGCTTTTAAAGATTCTCACTGACGGTGCATCAGCCCCGTCTCTGTTTTCTCTTTGCTGTCAGTAGCTTTGTCGTCAGTCTTTGTCTCCTTTGCTGTTCCCTTCCATCTCTCTCTCACTTGTTCTCACCTTCTCTCACCCTCTCTAACCCGCCTGTCTCCCTCTCTCTCCCTCTCTGTCTTATAAATATGCATCATTCCAGCTAGATCACTGCCTAAGTGTTCCAGGAAAGCCTAAAACAGGAGGAAGAATAAAGCAGAGGAGGGCTGTGGGCTCTCTGTAGTGACCTGCTGGAGGCTGTGGTATCCATGGCAACTGGACTGGTTAAAAAGAAAGCATTATGGGATGTAGTGTAGGAGGAGGGGCCTAGGTGACTAACTCCACCTACTCTTTGTTACACAGGAACCCTACCTAAAAAACTATTTCCAAGAATGCTAGTGTCTATGCATATGTATGTTTGTGTGTGTGTGTGTGTGTGTGTGTGTGGTGTGTGTGTGTGTGTGTGTGTGTGTGTGTGTGTGTATGTGTTGGTTGACATGACATTTTTCAACAATGTTGCTTTTTTTTATATACAACTCATCTGCAACAGAAATTTGTTTTCAAGGACATGTCATGCTGCTTCGATGATGTTATTAACGTAGTAAGGAAATGTTGTTCAGTTCGAGACACAAATATGCAGACAATGAACTTATAAGTAAAATGCTTACACACAATATATTTATCTCTCACTAAAAAACATCATCTTTTAGTACAACGTAAGACTACAGAGTCATAAAGAACTATCTTCAGGGACAAGAAGAACAAGAAGTCCTGATCTGGTCCCCACTGAGCCCTGATCTCAACATCATGAATTCAGTCTGGGATCTCCAAGATGCTTGGAACAACCAAGCAAAGGGGTCACACCAAATACTAATTTTACTCATTTGATTTAGGTTTTCCCTGTGTCCTGCACTTTGTATGACATAAAAAGATAAATAAAAACTATTCATGGCATTATTCTGGACGTTTGGGATTTCTTTTCAGTGTGCACATAAAAAAAAAGAAAAATCTTAAATAGTGGCGATTTTGAGTTACCCAGTTACCCATTCTAGGTAACTGTGAAGCGACTGCTGGCTTGATTGTCATAACATATACAGTAAGTCTTAATGTCATTTTGATATGTTGTTTTGTTTTTTTATTTGAATAATAATAGCTACAATCGAAAAGGTAGTTACAATAAAACTATATACATAGATGATGGAAAATCTTTTTTTCAAAAACGTGTGCAAGAGGAAATTGTGCTCCATTTGGTAGATTTTATCAAATGTTGACAGTATCATCTTTGTATTGATCTGTATCATGCAAACTGTGTTTTGCCTGTCCACATGAATGCTCACTCCTGTACAGATAACTGCTCCACTCTGGCGTCTCCAGGTGATCCATTAAAATGCTGTTTGTCTGTGCTGATCGGGACCCATAGATGGTTTGAAAAAAAAAACAAAACACTTACGAGCCAAATTACTCTGCAGAGATTGTTTAGTTCTACTTTGTTGCCAGCATTTCCCAACAGTCTGTGTCAGCAGCGTAAAACAGTCAGGCTCCGACGTTAAAACGTAAGCAGACAATTAATTTTCTTCCATCCTACACATTTGGGCATGAAATCAGTTAAGAGAGAGAAAATGTGCTGTATATATGCCTTCACCCTCCCCAACTCCAACTGCAAGTCCAGCCCCACCCACACACACACACACACACACACACACACACACACACACACACACACACACCAAAAAAAGGCTGCACGGAAAGACTCGTGGTTTGCATCCTTGTCTGTCTTCTGAAGCATCTGTCAGGTTCATTGTGTAACAGGGGATTCAATGACGTCACCACAGCCCCTTCGGTCCTACCGCCTCTGCTTCTATTTCCTTACACCAACACATACATAAGCACTGAGGGGGGGCCTCCAATTCCTCTATGACTCATCTTTGCTCCTGTCTGACGCAAGAGCATGGCTGGGTTCCCACATACACCATTCTCACAGTCACACAGTCACACACATACACACACACACACACACACACACACACGCACACGCACACACACACCTATGTCTTCTCCTGGATGCTGAAATATGGGTGGATCACTGTGTTTTACCTCCCACCATCCTGTACCTCTCCCGCTCTGATGTTTCCCCCCTGTCTGTCTGCGTCTCTTGTGTCTCTGATATCCTGCTCTGTGGTTGGGTGAAGCTGCAGCTCCTGTATGTGTTTGGTTGTTACTGACTATCCTGTGCGATGTTTTCTCTGTGGGCTGCCTCTCCTCCAGACCTCTCCTCTCCCACTTCGGCATGTGTATGTTCCTTTATTGCTCTATTACCGCCTTCACTCGTTTTGTATTTTTATTTGCGTCTTGTTTTCTCCCTCCCTGGCCTCCCACTCCTTTGCCTCCCCCTTTCTCTTTCTCAGCTGCTCCCTCCATCTCTCTCCTTCTCCAGCTCTTTCTATTCTCTTCGTCTCTTTGCCACCTTCCTGCCTCTGTCTCCCACACTTTCATCTCTCTCCTTCTCCCCCCTCTCTTTTTCTCATACTGCCACAGCATACTAAACAGAAGTTCTCTGATTACTTTTCTTCCTGAGAAACGTTGGATACAACTCCGAGGCTCACCGCCACTGCCTTCAACCGTTGCTATGACTACAGCCTCGGCGCTTAGCTTTATTGAGGAGGGGTGAAAGGAAGGAGGGGAGGAGAAGGGGGAGTGCTGTGTCGTCACACAGAGATAGTACAAAAGAAAACCAAAGAGGAGAGACCTTAATCTTTTTTATTTAATTTGATGCCATGTACAACTCGTTATTCCAAATTTAATCCTAACGAAAAGTAATTTTTCCATGTGATTGGAGCACCTATTACTTGAAATTTTTAATAGATTTTTTTTTTTTTTACCTTTTTAACATTGTTGCTTTGCTCTGGGGTCATGAAAGGTTTTTCTACATGTTGTGAAATATGATTACCTGTAAAATAACAGTAAATAAGAATATCTACTATTGGTAAAGTCATTTTCAAATCATGAGAAACAAGAAAAATATACCTGGAATTTTCTTATTTTGGCATGCCAGTGTCATGTATATGGGTCATAATTTCTACTGAACTACATTTTTAAATACAGTAGTTGTGATTATAAAATGGCAAAGATGAAGGGAGAGAGAAGCCTATATGCAAGCTATAATCTAGAAAACTGCCTCTCGCCTAAATAAAGATGATTTTGTTTTGTATTTCTTTAACTGCACTGAACAGTAATTATTCTGGCAAAAATATAGGCATGCTTTTATCCATAACATAAAATGCATCAATCAATGCAATTACTGAACTATATATTCATCCAATGTTATCTTTCTGCATGTTATTAAGTTATTATTTATTAATAAGTTATTATTTTTTCAAAACAGAGATTTTTCTTGTCATTGAATGGCTGCTCCCTCCTTCTTTCTCTCTTTCACCGCCCTCCCCTGAGCTCTCTGTCACTGTCGCTGCTGTCAGTTTGTCACAGTGGATGGGAGAGAGGGCAGGAAAAATGGACAGTCACTATCAATCAATCAGTACAATTTATTAGATTTCGGCCTTTTGGAAAACCGACAGATTACTGTGCAGCAGGAAAAAAAACTGTCTCTGGTACTACTGAGTTATCTTGACACTCACAGAAGAGCTGCTAAATGTCCCTGGATATATACAAAAACACACTCTCACACACACACACACACACACACACACACACACACACACACACACACACACACACACACACACACACACACACACACACACACACACACACACACAAAACCTTTCTTATTTTATATCTCCGAGTTCATTTACTGTTTATGGAAGCTACGCTAAAGCAATTGAATTGAATGTGGTCTTTCTACAAAAGAAAATATTGATTCATATTTTGTGAATCTTGTTCTGCCCAATTGATTTTTCAAAAACCATTATACTTTTTGGGAGGAGTTTCTAATTTAATTTTTTTGTAATTTTAGTGTCTTGTCATGCAGTTGTCTTACTAGCCATGTCTCTGGTGAATGGCAGATTCCTGGATTTAAAACGGGTGTAAATAGGCCCTTGATGGCAGAAAATGCTGCAGTAATTATCTTAATAAACAGCTCTTATTTTACACTTGCTATGACTTAAATCACTTAACAAAGCATGCAATTTCTTCCCCCTCTCCAATCAACTACATCATCTATTCACAACATGTTCAATTTCACTGAACTATACTCAGTTTAGTCAACCCACCACAACAAGCATCTTACTGTAACTCTGCCAGAGTCCGTCAGTCATGCCCATGCAGGGGAGGAGCAGCGAGGGACCCATGCAGCAAGGAGGAGGGAGGCTAAAAGAAGGGCCAGAAAAGATATCGACACATACACCTACCCTGTAGTAGTCAGTGCTGTAGACGTCTCTGGACATGCCAAAGTCTCCAATCTTTACCAGCAGGTTCTCACCCACCAGGCAGTTTCTGTTGGACGACAAATATGAGCAAACACAAACTAAGTACAGAAATGTTTGTTTTACAAAGATTGAGTTACTCTGTAGGTTGTTTAACCTCTACTGTATTTATCACAACCTACAAAGGTTTGGATGGCAGTTTAAAATGTTCCACACACTAGCCAATTTGCAGATTTGATGCGGGTGAATTCATTGAAGAAAGTGCAGCAGCATGCCTCTCCTTTTCCAACCCCCTAACTCTAACCCATTCCCAAAAAGATATCAGCCAAACAGGTAGCCCGTAGAGAAAACATGAATATATATTCTGCAAAAAAGTAGATATCTGTGGTCTACCATTGACTGATTGATTGACAGGATAATAATAAAATCACGTCTCTTCTGTTTTCTGTTTCTAGATGTTCAGAAATACTTGACTGTGTATTAACACAGTCATCAATCTGGCCACTATGATGCGACTGTGTTGGTTTGTGGTTTTCCAACAAATTATTATGTTAAGTAACTGATCAAACATGATCTTATCAATTTTATTCCATTGGTAAAAATGTTCAAAAAACTATGTTTTCACTTTGTCATTATCAGGTATGCCATAAAATATAGAGGTTCTGAATAAATGTCCCAGTATAGTGATGTGTTTATTTATTTAAGGCAACAAGTGACAAACCTGGTGGCTAGGTCGCGATGCACAAAATGCTGTGATGCCAGGTAGACCATGCCAGATGCTATCTGCTGGGCGATGTGCAGCATCTGAGACTGGGTCAGCTCCACAGGTCTGGTGGTCTGGCCCTCTGCCATCAGAACTGCATCTGGACCGTGAGCCCTATGCAGGATGAAGAGGAAAGTCTATGTAAACTCAGTCATGTCATGTTGTTTCCTGTCATCTGCGTTTCCAGTGTTGCTAGACTTTTTAACCTTTTAAACATCATTTTAACATCTACTATACAGTTAACTTAGTCTATTGACCCCTCTGTTTGCATGATGGCATTTTAAGGGGATGTAAAGTTTTCAAAAGAAACAGGTGCCATGTTGATGACATTCTTATATAATGAAGAAAAGAGCCATGCCTGAGGAACTTGTTGAGGTCTCCATGTTTCATGTACTCAAACACCATGATGAGGGGGTCGCTCTCCACGCAGACTCCATAGAAAGTGACAATGTGTTCATGTTGAAGGTTGGTCAGGAGCTCAGCCTCACGGTGGAAATCCTTCCTGGCATTTTCACTGGCCTCTTTAAGTGTCTGCACACACACACACACACACACACACACACACACACACACACACACACACACACACACACACACACAGAAGTGACATTTTAATAAACTGACAAATGAAAACTCACACATTATGCCACGCACACTGTTGCCAATTAGTCATTTTCACATTGCACCCAGTCTGCTCCAATTTATTTGGCTGATGTCCACTATGAAAAAAAAAAAGTAAGTGTCTTGCCTTGTAAAAGTGAGTTACAGCAACTCGGCACACACGGTGTGAAATTACTGGCACTGAGCAAGGACTGATACAATAGCAGAGCAGGATAAAATGGAGACATCTTATATTAATGTAAGCCATTACAACGTCCAGCACTGTTTACATTCATTATATTCACTGCTTCCCTTTGAAACTAATCTTTGTCTCCTTTGCATGAATCAGGAAATCTGTCAGGCAGTTTGTGTAATACAAGCATCTGTGACAAAGACAGAGAAGGAGTGTGTGAACGACTGAGAGAGAGAGAGAGAGAGAGAGAGAGATAGAGAGAGAGAGAGAGAGAGAGAGAGAGAGAGAGAGAGAGAGTTGCAGGGAATGAAAGTTATATGGGGTCTGTATTCATTTCACATCTAAAGAAGAAAAATATAGAAAATTCCTCTTGTCCTACATGAATAATTGATTGTCTTCCTACAGTGCATGACATTGATATACGTTTCTTTTCTACCTTGTGTATGTGCGTGTGAGCGTGTTTGTTTGTCTGTGTACTAACGATGCGGATAGAAGCTCCTATTACAGATGTACCGTAGGTCTAAAGGACAAGGAGAAGTCACTAACAAAGCTCAGGAAGACGGAAACGACCCGTGATCTTTCATCCAGAATGCTGAGATGCCAGAAAATGAAACAGACTGTGACTCCACCCACACACTTTCAACCAATCATGTATCATGACACAGAGGCTCGGTCATGTACATTACAGACTGTAATGTGATACTGCATGATAATGACATGATGGATTATTACAGTAGAGATACTGTATGAAAGCATATGCACTGATCTCCGCTTGAAATGTGATAACAGACGTGTATGGGAAATCTGGGTTGACTTTCCTATGATGAGTTCTCACATGCTCAGACTGTCCGACCTTTCAGGTTTAGTTTGTGCGACTAAATACCAACCTGCTCCAGAGGTTGTGTGTGATAATGATTATAAAAACACTCATACTGCCATTATAAAATGATTTAGAAATTGCAATTAATGGCTTCAATTCATAGTTAATAAATCATGTACTGGTGACCATTAAAAAGAAAAACTTGGTGTTTATACCTTGGATTTCATGACCATGAAGTTATAAACATTGGTAATATTAACATTAATAAATGTTAATAAGTCATTAATAAAACGCTTTTTCAGAGGATAAGAGATTAAATGATGAGGTGGACGGTTGTTCTTGTTGAACAAAAAAGGGTAAAAAGACAAAGCAAGTGTCATACTGGAGGAAGATAAACATCAGGCACAACCTGGCAACCCAGACTTCATTCTTATAATGGTTTATAACTTATCTGTGAAACATTAGCGAATAATGCAACTATTAATGGAGCAATTTACAACTTTTACACCTTTATACACCTTTACAAAGGGTGACATATTACAAGTGGCACTAAAATGCTCATGGGTCATTGCTACATTTTTATATTATCCACATTTGACTGACGATGGTCTGCTGATGGTCTACCTCTCATACATGCACTGTTTGTAGCTTACACACTGAGCTCCTGGTAAAAGGAAATGTGGAATACAAAAACATGATTAAAGAGAAAAAAAACTTCATTTCTTGGCAAAGACATGTATTGCGCCACTGAGTTCAATCAGCTAACTGAACTGCTCAAATGACCAATGTTACAGACATTAATCACTGTACTGAGCAAAACATATTAATTTTGAATTCAGGAACGTAACAACAGAGACGTTCCTGTGAGCCAGAAAGTCTCTGAACTCAGTGTTGCATTAATTCCCAGGCAAAAAGCCATAATATTCCACATTTAGTCATCTGGTCTGCACACATACAAGTCCCTGGACAAATAAAAAGCAATCAGCAACCTCTAGCTTGCGAATTTAGTGACTCACATTTACATGTGTGCAAGGCAATTCTATTGAAAGTGGAAGGTATTCATGATTGATGGCATGCAGGAGTGTAAGTATGTTTGTATGGATGTGTGTGTGTGCATATGCATAGGCCAATGTGTATTTGCACGTGTTGAAGTGTGCCTGTGATCGATGGCAGCTCAGTGTATAACGTACAGTAATAGCAAAACTTGCTTCTGTATTATGGCTGACTGGCTGATTGATAGCCGACTCTGAAATCAGGACCATTAAGCTCTATTAGTGAGTGTAGCCTATTGTTATGTGGTGTACAAGGGAGAACATGTTCCTGTAATGTAGCATGCATGACTGAGTTTTGGACTGAGGAAAGAGGTGTCATGATGATTAAGTGCACTGACAAATCTCGGAGCTGCTTCATGTACATCATTAACATAGTTCCATCAAAATATTGCACAGATTTTCAGAGAACTTCCAGAAAGTGAACAAGCGCAAATGCAAATCACTGTTCAACAAGATTACATAATCAAAAGAGTGCCAGGAATCCTTTTGTTTAATCTGGTATATCACAGCATTTTGACTTTAATGAATTAATTTGTGTACTCAGTCCACACTGTGTACAACAGCAGCCATCAGCACAAGTCTGGTGCTGAGCTGACAAAAAGGGTCAATTCATTCAAATCAACAAAGAAAAAATCAAACAGCCTCTCAAATAGTGCTATCTGACCATTCAGACTGCTTTGATTTTGGACAGTAAACCACAGGAACCAACTTCAAAGAAATGCCTGATGAGAAAAAAACATTGAGTTACAGAAGCTGACGTCAGGAGCCTTTGTTTCCATGACAACATTTTTGGAAAAAAATGCATTCTCAATATGCCAACTGCTGTTTTGATATCATGTGAGAGCCATGCCTCAGCAACTTGTTGACTCCTCCATGTTTCATGTACTCAAACACAATAACAAGGGATGGATCACCGAACAGGCCAGAGAGGTCAGGGGGCCCCTGGGTCAGAGCCTCAGTATGAGGTGACAGAACATGACCACAGAGAAATGCAAAAATGACCACGGAGATGCAACATTACCAAAATGAGATGCAAAACAACTGCAACAAGATTCAAAACAACCACAAAGAGCTAAATGACAGCAAAATACACAAAACGACCATAAAGAGACACAAAATGACGTTGCAAAATTCGTTTGTAGTCATTTTGTTGTCTCTTTCAGTCTGGGGGCTTTTTACATGTCTGTCCCCAGGGGGCCCATTTTCTTGTAATCTTTCCATGACCATGATGTAAGTTTTGGTTGTAGTTGTCCTAGTTTTAAAACATCTCCCGTGACAGTGTCTCAGTTGTTATGGATTATCCAGAGACCTCACTGTTATCACGTGAACTTTGTTTGGCCAAAGTAAGAGTCCCTCTCAGTTTGTTTTGTAATTTGGGCGAACTAGCCCTTTAAACAAGACAAATCAGTGGAAATGTTTATTTGAAAATCTGTTTCCAGCAGCCTTCATCACATTTTATCTTTGTTGATGCAGCAACAAGGGGGAGGAAGAGAAGACGGTAGAGAAGTGGTGAGTCATACCAACTGACAATAAGACAAGGACGAAAAGAGCAGGAACAGTGCATTGTACACTCTGTAAGCAGGTGGTACATTAGCTAATTGAAAAAAAAAATCTAATGAGTTCAGGGACTTAAATCAATGATGTGACTCTAATGATTAAATGATTCATCTACAATCATGTCTTTATACAGCTGCAGTTTTAGCTGAAGTGCTGTTTTATAAAACATCTTACCAGGTTTGACATGCAGTCAGCAACATACAGCATCTTGTTCCACAACCAAGAACTTCAGGTGCATATTTTACAGAGTGCACAGACTGAGCTGAAGCTAAGCTGGCAGCAAACATCAGTGGGCTAGCAAGCGGTTTAGAGCTAAGCTGGAAGGAAACAGGAAGTGTAGGAAGAGAAAAGAAGGTGGAGGATTTGAGAGGAAGTCTGGAAGTGTCATGAAGACAGAGGAGAGAGAAAAAAAAAGTCAGGTGAGAGAGAGAGTTAGAGGCGAGGCGTGAAAGACAGAGGAAGTGGGGAGTGAAGGAGGATGGAGTTAGAAGTGAGAGGAGATCGGGTGGTGGGCTGGGGTTCTCGCAGGTCATGTATTGTTAATGAGAAGTTCTTCACCAATCAGATCCTGTTTCACCGCAGACCAGCAGAGAAAGCATGCTTGATGTGGAGATGGGTGGATGGGATAGATGCGATGGGAGGATGCTCCCTGAGAAACCATTCAATTTGACCCCGGAAGTCAGCGGTTTGAGTGTAATTCCACCTTTTGCTTACAAAGAAACTCTTGAATAGAACGACTTTCTAAAAATGGCAGAGGAAATGGAGTTGAGGCGATGGCGCACAGAGTCTAAATACTATATAGATGCCATATGAAGGATTTCATTTCAAAATGCCATGTATACATTTCAGGAACATAACATTATCTGCTGTAATCTGTTCAATATTTCAAATGTATTTCAGGTGTCAGATCTCATTGCAAAAATACTGTAGAGAAGGCAACAACTTACCTAACCTTCAATAATAACATAATGGGTTTCATTTTGGTTCCACCAATCATTCTAAAGTCTAAACTAAACCCCTCAAAAATTGGAATACCTTGTTTGTATTGTAGACTGGATGGTATTTATTTCTTTTTACAAAGACAATCTGTCCTTCTACGTGTACTCTTTGCTTTATAATAGCAACAACACAATTAGGCTACTAAAACCAAAAAAAAAAAAAGAAAAAAGAAAAATGTGCTTTGTTCAATTGAGCGATGATTGGTTACAGATGTTTTTTCCCACAATCCTCACAGTCAATCGCACAGTTAATCTCCCATTTTAAAGACAATAAGACGACTGTAAATAGACCAATTTAGACATATTCTGGAGGTCAGGGACTAACCCTTACCCTTAAAAAACGCCTAACAGGAAGTACAAACACTAAAACAAAAGGTTTTAGCTCAATGACTACACAATGTCTGTGTCATATTCAGCCTTAACTGTATCATATGAAATATGCAGTGATTTGTTATTCTAAGACATCATTTGAATTTAATAAGCATTATTACCATAAACATGGTTTTTAACATTTGAACAGCAGAAATATACTCAAAACCGTTTGTATATTTTTGAAATATGTTTTTCTCTGGAACTTGCAGTTTTAAAAAAATTAAATGAAATCAATTAGACTTCCAGATTACCTTCACAGCCACCAGTATCTTCTCCTGGTCAGGCGAGAGGTTGTAACACTCAGCCAGGAAGACTTTTCCAAAGGCTCCCTCTCCCAGCTCTCTCTTCAGCACAATGTTGTGTCTCTTAATGTGCTGGACGACTGTTGAACAAGGAGAGACAGAGAAAAGAAAATCAAAAAGCAGTTCCCAGGCGGCGTCCTGGTGGCTCACCTGGTAGAGTGCGTACCACGTAGGCTTGGGTTTGAATTCGACCCTTTGCTGCATGTCATCCGCTCTCACTCTCACTCATTTATTAAACTTTATCAGTTTAATTCATGTGAGGTTTATTTGCCTGTCAATCTGTGTGATTTTACTACAGTGATTTAACAACAGCCCACACTTCGACATGTAATTTTGTTGTATGAATCAGGTTGCCAACAAAATACTGACAGGTGCCAGCTGATACGTAAATGTAGGTACAGTGGAGGAAAACAAGGCTGTGAGGAACAAAGGAGTAACAACTGGGCATCTTAGAGGAAAAGAGAAATGTATTATACCAAGTATTTTTTGCAAAAATCTGGGTATCCACATGACCCAGCAGTAGCTGACAAAACTAAAGTTTGTGAAAAATAGTGTCATCAACCTTTTTCTTCTTACTATGTAATTAAAGAGTAAAAAGGGGAGAACAGCCACACATAACATCAGGGCCCACATAGCCGGTTCTTACCATGTGATTAAAATAATTGAAATAATAATTACTAGGTTCCTCATGAAACACAAGATTGGTTATGTTCAATAAAAGCCGTCTATAGATGTAAAAGGTATGTTTGTTTTCCACATGACTGCTAGGAGCAAACTCTCAAAAATAAAATCCCATTTCTCACCTTGTCCTTATTTCAACTCATATAGTTAGGTAGATATATTAATAAATCTCTACAGTGTGAGTGTAATTGTACTAATTTATATTGTATTTTCTTCTACACACCAGTGTTCCTAGACTTTAGTTTTATTACCCAGTCCTGTACCCTGGTGCCCAATATTTACAAAAATACTTGGAGCTGAATTTATTTGTCCTTTTTCCTCTAAAATGCCCAGTTGTTACTCCTTTGTTCCCCATAGTCTTGTGTTCTTCCACTACCACTACTTACATTTACATATCTGTTGGAGCCTGACACTATTTCATTAGTACCTTATTCATACAACAAAATAACCTCGGCAGGCTGTATTATAAAGTGTTACTGTAGATTTTTCTCTCTTTTCAACACAAACATAGCTGCAGGGTGTATGATATTTTATCATTTCTTAAAATGTTTCTCTGTCACTCAGAATCCACACACTCTTGAGGGCATATTTCCCCGTCTGCCAATTTTATTTTATTACCCAAGTAAAATTGGCAGAGGGAAGATCATTATTTAATTGTGTGTCTGAGGATATTTTCCGTGTTTACAGAAATATTTCATGGTATCATTTATACATGAAATGAATTTTACAGTAAGTAATTGAATTTGCTGTTTTGTTGTACACTAATTTGATCCAGCTTCTACTGTAATGTCAATTTTAAAAATGTGTCTCTTTGTCTGTTTCATGAACGTCATCTTTTCCTGCCTCCTGCTCACCCACAGTTGGATCAGAGTCGATGAACCTGCTCTCTGTTGCTAAGTAACTCGTGACTCCATGCCAGCTGATTTTTTAGAAAATTTGGCATCTCACCATGGTGATGATACAAGGTTTTATTCTACAGAATGATTAACAGCGTGGTGCCCTCACTATAACCAAGCTAAACCCTGTCTCTCTGACTGTGCGCCAGATGTTCTGCAACTGTCTGCATGCAAGGAGACACACATTATCCTATAACACACGCACTTGGGTACCTCTAGAACGAACACACACACACACACACACACACACACACACACACACACACACACACACACACCACACACACACACACACACACACACACACACACACACACAGGACACCAAGAGCTGAGATTTATCTGTGATGTGATTAAGAGGTGCATTTGAAGAAAAGCTGTCCACTCAGAATATCACATTAAAGCCAAGCTAGACTCTCAGAAGCTGCATCGATCTACACTGTAAGCTACTGAGGTCCACCATAACCCAATATTGAACAGAGACAGGGAGAGAGAGAGAGAGAGAGAGAGAGAGAGAGAGAGAGAGAGAGAGAGAGAGAGAGAGAGAGAGAGAGAGAGAGAGAGAGATAAGAATTGCTGGCCTACATCAGATATCCAAAAGCACCTAATTTTCAGTGTAAGATTGTGCTGGATGAGAACACACCCACCATGCAATGTGTGTGTGTGTGTGTGTGTGTGTGTGTGTGTGTGTCTGCTTGTGCTCCTCTGAAGGCTTTGAACATTTACAGTATACAGTATCTCAACCCTGTTTCCTATCCTAGAAATGATGCCTACATATTACTAATTTATTTTACAAATACATTTTGGGAAATGCTAATGCTACATTTTTGTTCCAAATAAACGTTGTGCAGAGGAGGTTTTCAAGAATGTTATTGTTACGCTTACATAGGACCAGGCTTTGACACGAAATATCAGAGTTTGCCTTTTTGTGTTGCGTGGGTTAGGCAACAAAAGCACTTTGGGTCAAGGTTGAGGAAAGGCTAAATGGTTAAATGTTAATAAACTGCTTCAGGTCACAGTTATATTTTTTGATATTTAGCCCAGATGATAATCTTTCCTGAAGATCTCGATTGCCTACACACCAAGCTTTAGTTGCAGTTAGCAGATATTTGCAACAACTATTTGCATATACTGTATGTTCAGTTCATGAACATTTTAAGATTTGGCAACTTCATTCATTAAAACGTTTCCTCATGATGTTGATAAAAACACAATTCAGATCATGTTCCTTTTGCTGTTGCATATGAGTTGTATATAAACACAATGTCTAAAGGCAACAGGTTGAAAACAGTATCTAGATGTATCAGTGTGGCTAAAAGTCTCAATTTACATAGATGATATATTGCACATGACATTAAGTCGTCAGTTAAAAAACAATGGAGGCAGGTCACAGAACACCCACAATTCCCTGTGCAGCAACAGCACACAATAAACCCACATCCCCACAAGACAACTACCCACCATTTAACCAGCTAATTACCTCACCGCACCATTTCCTACCGCGGTTGTGTAATAAGCGTTCACCCATGAAAACGCCTCGCACCACTTCTCCTTAATTAACGCCCTCAAATAGCAAATAAATTGATGTGTGCAGACCAGTGCCTCCTCTATTGCTTTTTTTTTTTCTTTTGGCAGGAAGATTTGGCGTTGGCTCACAGCATGTCATGCCATTTTTTAAAAATCTAACAAAAATATTGTTAGATTTATACCATGTCATCGCAACTAATGTTGTATTCATATGATCAAGAATTTTACATAATTATTGGACAGAGCAATCAAGAACTTTCTAAATTAAGTTATTTTATTTTTTATGGTGTTATATCACTCATGAATTCTGCTTTCCAGCTGTCTGCCTCTGCCAATTTTACACTCCTTCTTCCACCCTGTTTTCATTATCAAACTGTATCTCTGCCATGCAAAACATCACCCCTCTTCTCCTCAATCAGTATCCTTAATTAAGATCTACGGAAATATTATTCCCCATTTACCAAACGTTGCACTCTTATTCTCTGATATTTTTCTTAATTAGTACCCGTTTTCCATGCTTATCGTATTCGCTCATTTTCCCTCATTTAGCATCCATCTATCCAGCCTCATTATCTTATTCTCACTTTCCATATTTAGCATGTCTCTGCTCCATCATTTATTTCTCCCTACTGCCATTCGCCTCAGCTGCTAAACCTATCACTTTTTAATCAACATCCTCTAAACGTTCACATCCAGGCACGTTCTTCCCCCCACTCTGTGGCTCCATCAGTCTTTCTCCATCACCTGTTTATGACAGCGCTTACAACATTAACATCAAGAGGAATAATATTTCTAATCAACCACCTCCTCTGTCGTCTTTTTCCATCCGTCCTTCTGCCACATCATACGATCTCTCCCAACTCCCCATAGAGCCACCTCTCACACCTATTCCCCTTAATCAGCATCTTATTAACAACCAAAGAAATTAATGTCTCGGGACATAATTATTCCCCATTTTCCATCTGCCTCTTCTTCTCTTCCTCCTTCTCTCATCTGCCCAAAATCTTTCCAAGACCCTGCTGACATAAGACAGCTTGAACAACTCGGAAATTGTGCGTTTGGTAGTTTGAAGTGAACACTGTGACAGTTCAAATACACAATCATGTTTGACAGATTCTTTGAAAGCAGAACCAGCAGAGACCTTTTCCACTACACCTCCTTCTAGTCAGCCACTACTCCCAACAATAAACACTCCTATCAGAAGGTGTAGCTAATTGTGACCTATTTTCATAAGCTTAGTGTACATGTGTGTGTGTGTGTGTGTGTGTGTGTGTGTGTGTGTGTGTGTGAATGTGTGTGTGTGTGTCAGCATGTCTGTATAAATGGGTGTTTTCTAATACTGTATGCAAGTGTAGACTCATGAAAAACATTTTCCAGAACATTGTTAATCCTCACTCCCTAGATACAATAAAATACATGCTGGGATGGAAACAGTGGAAAAAGTGAGAGATACTGTTGACAAAGGCAAGAGCAAGGTGTAACATAACAGAGAGAGAAAAATCTCTCCCTCAGTTCAGGGCAGCAGAGAACATTGAGGTTGAGAACATTGAGATTTGCCAAATATTAACATTCATTTTCATGCCATTGTTAGATGAAAGGATTGATAAAGCTCCCTTGTCATGTCATGTTTGGTAAATATGATTGGCAGATCGGAAGATTTTCCAAGCAGACATGAGTTTGGTGTCAATCTTTTCGTCAAAATTGCATATTTCCAAAATGTCAAACTATTCCTTTCAGGGCAACAAAATAATAAACACATTACACTTCAGCATTTAAATTCTATAATTTGGGAAATAAAATGTGTGTCCCCAAAACAATTCTCCATTTAAAAAATATGTAAACTGATAACTCAATAAATAAAACATAAAAATCCAAATTATTAAAAAAATAGAGACTTCTCTTGGTTTCTGGGTGGGTCTGTTTATGGGATATGGGCACATAATCTCAGTATTTCTGAAATCCCTGGCCATGCCCTGGCTTCACGCACACAAACAGCCTGTGTATGTGTATAAGGGATTAGGGAAACATAAACACAGTAGTTGCCACCTATGCATTTACTGTAACTCTTTAATAATGCATGTGACATGTTTTCCAGCAACGCTAAGTCCTCTGATGTTATTATTGTTAATGAGGTGTTCACTTCAGAGGTGAGCTGCACAACTGAAGCTTTGCAACACAGCTAACAGTTCCCATAATTACACGCCGCTCCTTCATCTCTGCAGAGTAATTGTTGCTTTATTGCTGCCAGGAAGAGGTCTGTGCCATCTTTTGAGTAGAAACGTGTAACTGCTACTGATTCCTGCATTGAATATTACAGGCCACAAGCTGGTTAAGATCGCTGTTTAAAAAGAGTTCACTTCCTGGCGTGCAACCTAACGTCACTCTGCCAAAACTGTCTCCATCAAAAGCTATTATACGATCTGAAAAGGCAGAGTGCCAAATAATCTGTCAGTTACTTTCAGTATTTATGCGGCCTGTCTGTGAGTCAAAGAAGCACGCAGAGTAATAGTTGTAATGGCTGTAATATATTAAAAACACACACGTAGGCTCATACACATACACAGCAGTCCCTTATTGACTTTCATTGATTCTCTGCGTTTTCATTCTCGTCTTTGGGCTGTAAATCCCGGTCTATCTTTTAGTTATATCGCAGGACTGAAGAGGTCAACTCCCAATCCCCCATTATTATACCTCCTCAACCTTGCCCTCAGCAAAAACAGCCTGATGGCGCACGCACATACACACACATGCAGTTCCATAATTTACTGCAACACAAGGCCAAAGCTTGGAGAAGCTTTTATTACTTGCCAATAATCATAATGTCATGTTGATGGACCAGGTCAATAACCTTGTGTGCTCTCTGTCTGTCTATTTGACTGTTGCTCACTCTCGCTATCTCACTCCGTTTTCCTCACGTTTCTCTTTTCTCCTACTTCTGTTTGTCTCTGTCTCCTCCCCGCTTTTCTTTGACTGCCTTCTCTTTGCGCTTCTGTCTCTCTTGCTTTGTGAATTTGTTGTGTGTACATATATGTTGGAGTTGTGCATGTTTTGTTTCCTGCAGCTCTGGGAATATATATGTGTGTCTGAGTCACGGATGGAAGTCTTGAATTTATGAATGGATTTGTGCCTAACATATGCTGGGGCACACACACACACACACACACACACACACACACACACACACACACACACACACACACACACACACACACACACACACACACACACAGAAAAAGACACACACACTTGCATATAAACGGACTTTCTGTTTCTCCCTCTGAATTGGAAGCTCCAAGGTTATTGCCATGACAGCAAGGAAAGATGTTACCATGGTAACCCATGTGTATATCGCACATACAGTTAACCTGAATATTTGGGAGGACAGTTCACAACTGATTGATAAATGTTTTGTTTATCTTTAGCATAGTTCAGTTGGGTACACATTGGTAGATTTTTTTTACTTACACGTGTCCGTTTTCAGCAGACTGTTTGTGCTCCTGAAGTACTGAGGGTTTTCTATCACTGGGATCTTGGTCATGCCGATGATTACGGCGTCTGGGCCCATCTCTGAGGACGAAGGAGTGTTGCTGCCATTGGAGACGTGGTGAAGAGGAGAAGCTGAGTCATCATCGTTACTGATCACTGACGATGGTCCTAAGAAAGCAGAGAGGTGGGAGGGGGATGAGCATTGCTGAGTTGTTTGTTTATCTTATCTTTATAATGATCGAGAAAGGTCTCGCCTGTGAGATGGAGAAATGTTTCCGCACACGTGCCAGCTATTTTAATAGTATGAGGACACAAGAGAATTAATTATGTTGTTAAGTTGTTATTAGCAGAGATTGAGGCGATGAGATCACAAAGTGGGGAGGTTAAGCTGTTATTATCGATCACGACAGACCTCTAAGAGAAGGAGCGAGAGATGTCAGTTATATTCTATAACAGCAGCTCTCTGATCACTCTCAGAGTCTCTCATATGTTTTTCGGAGAACACACCTTCTGAAGTTTTTGGGGTTAGTTCACACCAACTTCACATGACGATTGGTCTTTTTGATGCTTCACACAACTAAATAATCATTTTCTGTGTGTACAAACAAGGGCAACAACATGAATGCCTTCAAGAAAAGATTGCCTGAAAGTGCACACCATTATCCCCCATTTGAACGATTATCAAGTCTCACTCCGTGACGGCAGGCTTTTCACCCCAACTCTGACTGTGGCTGTTCAGAGCAGCTATAATCATTTCTGCCCTCAGACGTGATTGGATGACACGTCATACAAAGTAGTTTCTTCCGAGCATACGAGCCTCTGCCTAGTTAGAACTAATCTAGGAGGCTGGGTTAGGACCGAATGTAGCACAAATTCAGTGTCTCACAGGCACCTGAAAGAGCAGGTCTCCAACAAATAAGCCCCTTCACGTATTTCAGACAGGCTTCTCTGTCAAACAGAGCTCTAAAACTTTCCAGGGCGAAGTTTGATGAGTATACCTCCTGATGACAGTGAGTAATGTCAGAACACTCCCCACCTATCACTTTCTTGCTAGGTGGGAGGTGGAGGGAGATGCATCCTTGGGTTGACCAAAAAAGCCTCATTGCAACAGCCAACACACAAACGTTTTAATGTGCAACAGCACAGTAAGAAGTTACACAGTTACACTGAGGTCATCTGACGAAGTTATCCGTCACAACGATACTGCTTTTAGGAAATGTGGATGAGGAGTGCATGTAGCACAGAGTTGACCTCAATGTTTGGATGAGGACAAATTTGCAAATTTCAGCTTGTGGTAAATGAGTGACTAAGCCCATAAGAGTCCCATTAGAGGGCACCTACGTTCTTTGTCAGCTGTGGTTGTTTTCATGTTTCAATTATGGGTTATTTTTTTAGGTCAGGCTCTGCAGATTTTAATGATGAAGTCAAAGAAAGAGAGCAACGGAAATGTATCTCTAAGCTGGCGGGTAACCAAGGGAAATACTGTATGCCTTCAAAAAGACACATGCCAAGAATCCAGAAACCTGGAGGAGTAAAAACCAAGAAGCGGGAAATCCAGAGTCATTGACCTCAGTTCTTCTACTGACAGTGAAAAAATGTTCTCTGGAAAATAAGATTTTCTGTATCGAACTTCAGAATTCTGTTACTCTTTCTCTCCATGGTGGAATACACCAGATATTAAAATTCATGTTACATACAACAGACATCATCGAAAGCATGAAAACGTGGAACAAGAGAGTGCAAACAGAAGAGAGGTGGGATGGCATGAGTCAGACACTGAGCCCAACCCTTTTACAGAAAAAATGGTTTGCTTTGGCAACAGAACGGAGGTGTTATTAGTTTCCAATTAAGACAGTGAAAGCAGTCCATGAAGCTGATTCCATGTTCACAAGTTTGTCAGTTGCAGTAAACCTTCATGACATTGCTGCTTATTTCCTGTGTCTTCGGGTTGCTTGCCAAAGCAAACAATATCAGTTTTATTTGCACACAGACTGTATCACTAAACTGAATAGAGGCATTGTTAATGTTATTATTAACACCTGTGCTTTTTATATGATGTCAAAATGTCTTCTTTGTAAAAGACCTATTGTTTCCCAACCAGAAAGATATGTTTACTTCTGTTGTAGCCATTACCTTTATGCAATGCAGCTTTAATGTCTGTCAAATGCCAAAACCACGGAAAAAACACACCTTCGTCTTTGTGTATGTGTGTGTGTGTGTGTTCATGAGTGTGTGACTGCAGGTGTGTTCTTGTTCCCTGATAACAAAGCTTACAAGGTCACAAAGATTAGAAGACATTGCCGAGGTATAGTGAGATCTTCACAATGCCAGTGGACAGGTTTTAAAAGGATGCACGGTAACGGCTCCTGTGACTTTTTTTCATTTCCTTTACCATTCATTTTATACATGTTTGTATTTTTGTAGGTCTGTCATCATGAAGTCATTTCAGCTCCACCATCAACGGATGTTAAAATTGTGGAGGAAAGAGTTTTCATCGCTAACACACAAAATGAGAACATGCAATTCTTGTAAATGATCTTAATCACTCAGGTACATGGAGGGGTTAGCAATTGACTGCTTTTCAGTGCAAGTGCTGTAATAAGAGAATGTGAGTGATTGTCTATTTGATGCTTGTAGCTCTGTAATGTCATCTAATGTACAATTTCATCTCTGATTTAGTGGTGTGAACAGGAAAACTTATATGTGCATGTGTGTGTGTGTGTGTGTGTGTGTGTGTGTGTAAGGCTCACTTAACGACCATAATTGGATGCTTCCATCTAGTCTTGGTCTTTCATCAGCTTTTCACTAGTGTCCGTTGACGAAAAATAACAAGGACAAGCCAGAGCGTGTCTCATCATAGACAGGGAAGTGTTATTCAGAATTACACTCACACACACACACACAGGGAGTGAACACAAGGCGCAGTGCTTCTCTAGACCTCTTCAAGACACAAGCATAAGCCTGCAAACATTGTATTATGAATTGAGATTGATTTCCCCTGAGCACAAAATACAGGAGATGTATTCCCTCTCGTGGTCAGTTCTGCTGAATTATAACACTGGTTGACATTGTTCATTTCCTCTGTCCCTGGCCTCATATCAGGCTCTAGTGCTGCTGACAGGCCTTGATTGAGAGGGAGAAACTAAGAGAGTTTGTTTGTGTGTGAGGATGAGTGTGTGTGTGTGTGTGTGTGAGAGTGTGTATGTGTGTGTGAGACAGAGAGAGAGAGAGAGAGGGAGAGAGAGAGAGAGAGTCTAAATGAGCTGGTATTTGTGTGTTGGTGACTCATGTGAGGATTGAAAACACCTTGAGAGAGAAAAAGAATGAGAGGGAGAGCACAATAGTTTGTTTTTTGTGTGAAGGGATGTTCAAGCTTAAATGTGCTGTGTGCATGTGTGTGTGTGTGTGTGTGTGTGTGTGTGTGTGTGTGTGTGTGTGTGTGTGAGAGAGAGAGAGAGAGTCTTGGGAGTGATGAAGGGGAGCCAAAGATGAAAACCATACAGGTTTTGGGGAGAATAAAAAATATTCTGTTTGTAACTGTTTGCTTTGGAGCAATTGGTCATTTTTCACACATTACAAATCTTTGTTGGAAATCATACAGTTATCATTATTATTAAGTATTATTATTATGTTGATTTGTTTTATGTGTTTTTTGTTTTAATTCTTTTGGACAAAAATAAAATAGCTTTAAGCTTAGAGATAATGCAGGTCTTCTTAATCTAAAATAATTATATTCTAGATATTTTAAGTGTTATTTTAAGTGTTTTTCTAAGTCTATAATGAAGAGAGAAAGAATATTTTGTCAACCCATTCAGGCAAATTTAATCCTTCAGATTCAAATCACCAAACGTGGACATAACAGTATTCAGCGGACATCGCCAAAATGTAAAATGACAACGTTTTCATGTAAAAACACACAGACAAATACAGTCATAAAGACATTGTTTGAATTTTTGTCCTGGTTTCATTCCAAACTCCAAGGACAGAAGAAAGTCGAATTATTTGATCATCATCTGAATCCCATCACTACTAACATAAAGCTGCATCTGATCGTACAGTAAACAATAGTAACATATTTTACTTGCTTACCTAAATGAAGACATTTCGTTCTGCCTCAAATTGAGATTGAAACTGTACCAACATTATTAAATGTGAAGCAGCCATTTAGTCACAGCTGACAGTCCTACAGAATGAGCTGTTTCACATAGGTGATGGTTTCAATTTTCTCTCACTGGAGAAATTCTGCGACCAAGAAATGAAGCTGTTAGTTTTGGGCTGTTTGAATTGTCTAAATTAACTTCGGTGTTTACTACTATTGTGACTTTATCTCAGTGTAACAAAGAGAGAAAAAAAAAACATGACGCACACGAGAGCGCAGGTTATTGTCTGTCAGTATGTGTGTGTTTGTGTTGGGAGGGGCTGAAGATCATTAACACAGAGAGGTCCCAGGGTCAGATCGTTATAAATACCGTTAAGCCGAGGGGCAACAGGAGCCTCTGTGTGTGTGTGTGTGTGTGTGTGTGTGTGTGTGTGTGTGTGTGTGTGTGTGTGTGTGTGTGTGTGTGTGTATGTGTGTGTGTGTGTGTGTGTGTGTGTGTGTGTGTGTGTGTATGTGTGTGTGTGTGTGTGTGTGTGTGTGTGTGTGTGTGTGTGTGTGTGTGTGTGTGTGTGTGTGTATGAGACATGCAGAGAGTGAAGAGGTGGCAGCGGGCCCACGGGGAGTGACTTGGTAAAAGGGGGATGAAAAGCTGTAGGAGATGATAGGCGGCGGGAGGAAGAGAGAGATGGACAGGAGAGGTGAAGGTATAAGTGGGGTCAGGTCAAGACCCACGACCCGACACCGTTAATGGAGCTGATGTTTAAACTGGTGGAGACTGGAGCTCCTCGCAGTCTGGTCGGGAGAAACCTGGGTTAACAGTCAATAAATTACATTGCCTTGCTTTCAAAGTTCAGGTCATGAGTGAGAGGGAGTGGCAGGAGCATGAACACTAAAACTGCCAATTACTGCATCTCATTGTTTTCAAGTCTATTTGTCTTTTTAACAACAGGTGCTGTGTTGTGACTGTTTAGGTTAGTGAGACACCAGTTGTCAAGTGAATGTGGAGAGTTCAAGGGGAAGTGTTATGGATTGCAGATTTAACCATAAAAGATTTTCTTTAAAGGACAGTTCCAGGTTATTACAACTCGGGTCTTATTGTGGCAGTATTTGCAATCATTTGTATTGGTAATGACAACACTGGACTCAGCAAAGTAAGCAGCAAATAACAGTGACATCGCTACAATACAATCCAACCAATATCCAATTAAGTCAGCAGGTTATGTTATCTAAAAACTGACAGTGAGGTCAGCAATAACCCATCATTGGATAAGAAAGCCACCGTTGGTGCTGTAGGTCAAGTTTAAGAAGTAGCCAGTCACTATGAAAACTCTGATGTACATTTAACACAAACATTTAAATGAATACATTTCCCTTTAGCCTTTGCTTTCTCTTAATCATTTTTTGCGAACATGTGGGTTTGATCAACTAACCACCTGGCATCCTGTTTGTGTTTTTGCAGTCCATGTATTAGCCCCACACAGCAAATGTACCCGCTGTACAGATGTTAGCTGGAATGTAAGGAAACAAGCCACGCACACGCCAACCGTGAGTATGGAGTGTTCTCAGCTTCGGTGTTGAAACTGAGCTCAAAACTGACCAAGAACCCCCACCCTTCATTTCTCTCCAGTCTATCTATGTTTTCCTCTTGCCTCAGGATATATACATATACAGTATATATGCAGATTTGCCTTTGCCTAAATTAGTTCCACTGAGGGCATATTTGTCTCCATGTGTGTCTTTGCATTGGCCTTATTAATTATTCATTATTGATCAGCCACACTCTAAAATTTACTTACTCAGTCTGACACAACTTCAGTGGTGTTGCCATGTTCCCAGATCTCAGCAATTAACTTGGTGAGAACAATGTTACTATTACAATAGGAATAATTACCAACAGAATGAAATAGGATCCAAGTTGTATGAAACTTTATTTAAGTAGAGTGAAAGCATGAAACATTTACTCAGCACTATTTGAGCGATCAAACGCACCATTTAAACAACGTTGATCATCTAGGTCTTGATCAGGTTTGTGTACCGCAACAAATGGCCCAGTGTCTGACTGAACAGCTGTTTCTGTCAAGGGAGGATGGGCAATGCTGCCATCCAATCAGAACACACCTCACAAATAATGACACTGTTAAATTAATGACCTCCAGTCCACACGACCCATTTCGTCAGAGGTTTATGTTGAGTGCTGGGAATGAGATGCCTGGTGAAACTGAGCAGATGTTTTTTTGTCGAGAAAGTAGGAAAATCCCTTCCCTTTGAATGTTGTGGAGATAATAGAAACCTAAGCGCTGCACAGTGCTTCCAACCTATAGAAAAGCAATCCACTGTCTTTCCGCTGTTGCCAGCAGGACAGTCTACTGTGGCAGGATGTGGGTGCTGAGAATAAAATCATCTGCAATTCAGCCATAATGCAACCCTGAAGCATTCTGCAGAAATTCAGACGTATTACAGCCATCGCATGGAAAATGGACGATGATGAAGCTCCAGATACAACACAGCAACGGGTCAAGCAGTGTTACACAGCTATGAATACGCCCGTATGGACAGTCCATTCTTCACCTCTTTTAGTTGCTGCTGTGACACCGGTGTTGTTGTGAGAGCCCGGGGGTTTCGGGGTCTGGAGTGGAGCAGGAGTTTTATGGCAGGAGACTACACTGGAGCTGAGTTAAAACAATGACTGTGAGTGACTGTATTGATCTCTGTTAGACTCTCTGGGTGCACCTCAAACAAACAGAAGCCATTTACTGCTGCATGTTCCTCAGGGCAATGGATGTAGAGGGGCTATTATGGGATTTAAGGACATCAGGACCTGTCAGTCAGTCTGTTAAAACAGCTTGGTTGTCTTTTGCTCAAAGCGGAACAGCGAGAACAGTTGTTAGCAGATAATAGTGGATTTGATGATTTGAGATTACTTTATTGGCAGTGGTCAGTGAGGTCAGAGTGGGAGATTGGTTGACGTATGGGGTTTGGATGAGATTCAGAGGTGATGGATGACCTAGATATCAGGTACAAGTCGGATTAAGCAAGCAAGCGTTGAACTGTTGTTTAGTCTCCGTGTTATTAGCCACTTGGCACATTTACTGCCACCACCTTGGCTCCGGCTGCTGACGGAACATCATGAGCCAGAGCAGAAACAACTCGATTTTTGCGATATTCTTTACAATTTCACAGGCACAAACGCTTGGCTACAGTATGATAATTTGCCTGTTGATCAAAAATAATTACAAATCAAAAAGGCAGGAAATTCCTTCATGCAAATCCTATCATTCTGCCTCTTTTGGATGTTTTATCAAAGCAGGCAGAGGAACAGTCGCTATGACTTCAGTGCGAGGGCAGGACTGCTGCCTCTGCTGACCCCGAAGGCCTCGGTGACCCCTCAAGACCTTCACAATATGTGCAAACACACGTACACAAACACACACACACACTCACAGATGACTGGTAACATAAACCCGATGGTCTCTAAACTTCGCTGTCACCCTGCTGAACACAGGAAGTAATCTATCGATCCAGGATGAAGAGGAACGGAGGGATGAAGTGGAGAGAGACAGACAGACGAGAGGCAGGGGAGAGGAGGGGAAGTTTAAAGCGTGAGGAAAGAAAAGCAGCAGATTCACTGAGCGGTTGGCAGAAAGATGGTAAGGTAAATAGAATCAAAATAATGCAGGAAAAGAAACATGTAAATGAAATTGATCTTCTTATAATAAGCACTGGGGTTTTCTAGACCATTTTCTGTCCAAGTTTTACTTGTAGAACCGTTTTTTTTTTGTTTGTTTGTTTTGTTATTGCATATAACAGATTTGAGTATTCGTGTTTTTGCTGAGTTCTTCTCACTGGTTTGAAGTGAGGCAGGTCTCAGCTGGAAAAGGGTGATGTCACATATCTGTGCACCGATCAGGAATTAGCAACATCTGAATCAGTTGTGGGGTGTGTCGGCTTCCATTGTAATTGCCAATTAAATCTTATCAAACCAAACAGTCCTGTTGAAGCAGATCACCTGAAGTTTTTGTGTAAACTCTTACTCAAAAAATAAACAAGGATGTTGGACCAATTGGAAAAGTGTCTGCATGAAAGCACAGCTTGAAAAAAAAAACAGGGAGAACAGAGAACTCCTACACATTGCCTTGATGGTCTATTTATTAATTGACAGTGTTTTGGTCTGTGCTTTACTGTCTGCTTCACATTTTTGCATTTGTGAGATTTACATTTATCAGCATAGGCCACAACAAATGGATATTGGTTATTGTTATATGCCCTGAAATTCCATATCAGTAAATCTGTACTATCTGTAAAATATTACAGATATTACAGACCTCTGTTTTGCTATAAAGGCCTTCCATGGACGTTTTTGTTTTTCAAAGAGGAAAAACTGAAAGGTCTTATTCAACAGCAAAAAATGCCAATCACAACTTCCTAGAATCCAAGTTGATGTCTTAAAATGTCTTGTTTTGTTTGACTAACATCCTCTGCAGCAAGGATTTTTGCAATCATCGTCAAAATTCTTCTGTTCATCGACTAATCAATAAATCAATTGACCGTTTTATTTTACAGAATCTATTAATAGCATACTTTACCTATTACTGTAAAGATCATTTATGTGTCATGTCAGGGAGAAATGGCAGCTTATGATGGCAAATAGCCTTCAAATAAATGTGTAACTTTGAGCCTAAAATGCAAAGAACAACAAACAATCAACAAAAAGTTTTGAAGGGAAACAACGACTACTACTGACAAAGAATAGATTGTATGTTGCATGGATAGAGGGAGAAGGGCAGAGAAAGAGCAGAGAAACAGTGGGATGGATACAGTAGATGGGTAGAATTTCCTCTACACTGCAGTTAGGTAAATGTCCATGAATCTGCCTGTACAAGCCAGAAATCCTCCTCCTCCTCTTTGGCCTAATGCAGAGGCCTATCACATTCCCCTTTCCTCTGTACCATCCATTGGTAAAAATAGACATTTCCTCTTCTCTCTCTCTCTGCTTCTGTCTCACGTCGTGTATCTCCTTTCCCATCTCCATGCATATGTCTACCACCCCGCTTTCTTTCATCATCCTCCTCTGTGTTACTTCGTTGTTGCCCCCTCAGTCTGATCTTTTCTATAAATAATATTCTACCCACATTCACCTTCTCATATGACACACTGGGAGACCAATGCTTCCTACTTAAAGATGTGGGGGGATAAATAAATAAATCTCAATATTCTCAATCTATTCAACTGACTGTGGTGGAAAGCAACAAAGTCCATTTAAATACTAAAGTAAAAATTTGATGTACTTTACTTGAACATTTGCATTTATGCCACTTTATGCTTCTGACTCCACTAGATTTCTTTGACAGCTACTTTCTTTGCAGATTAGGATTTTATATGTTTTACATCTTCTAACACATCGTTACAGATTAAACTTTCTAAGCGTATATAAAAGTGTTAACAGCCTACCCAAACCAGCTTCACTTGCTCAACTATAACACTGAAATACTTATTCATTATTGCAGCAGTAATAATAACTGAAATAATGTTTACAGTGGTGGGAGACGTATTGAGTTCCTTTTAAATAAAGTTAAAGCAACAATTCACCAATGTAAACACACTCGATTACAAGTAAATGCCCTGCATTCATTATTAACAGTAAAAGGTACTTAAAGTATCAAGTATTTGTCTTGCAAAAAAGATGATCTGTGATTAATCTATTATTATATACGACTATGCATCAATGTGTGTGCAGCTGGTTGAGGTGAAGCTATAGTTTGAACTACTTTATGCACAAAGATATGGTTAAGTGCAGCGGTTCCCAACCCAGGGGTCAAGCCCGATAAATAAATGAGGGGTCATGAGATGATTAATGGGAGAGGAAAGAAGACAAACAAAGTTCTGACACAATAATTTGTTTTCATGTTTTTAGAATTTTCTCTAACCTTTGGCTTTTTGTGGAACAATTGATAATTTTAACTCTTTGTACCAAGAGCAGTTATTTCAATGAGATTGTATGAGAAGTTTAATGTTGACAAGGTGAAACTGCCAAAAACACACAAACATCTGAAACATGACAAGGGGTGTCAGGTAAACACTGCAGAGTCACAAGCCACACACGTCAAACAAAGTACTGTATTTTATAAGCTTACGTTTATAACGTAAAATCTGGGAAACAACCAGTAACTGCAGCTGTCAAATTAAATGTAGTGGAGAAAAATAAACAATATTTCCATCGAAAATGTTGTGACATTGAGCTTAAAATGTAAATACACTGAATACTTCTGTCACCGTTTCCCCGAAGTTTCAAGCATAACCCATCAACTATATGAAAACGACTAAATTCCAGTGACATAAAAGAAAAAAAGAAATATTTGTGACGTAATTTGGGGCGGTGGGAGTTCATCACTCCCAGCAACATTCTCAAAGGTTTGAAAAGGAAAAGCCTTAATGACAGTAATGAGAATGAAACATTATTGCTTCCTACAGCTAAGAGATGGGCCGAGTCAAAGAGGCAGGGAATGAAAAGATGATTTACAGAAAAGAGGAAGTACAATAAAAAAGAGGATTTGGATGTGGCATCAATTTCAAAGCCCGAATTGACACAGATTTATTCAGTTTCATTTATTGTGTCTTACTGAGCCTTTTGTTCCTGATAAATAAAGGAACACTCAGCTAAAAAAAATATGCGTTGACACAGAGACGCACACCTAAAAGCAATTGCACTCTCAGATGAAAAAGACACATTTACACACGAGGGACGCCAATAAATGATTTCTTTTATTGAAAATAAAAAAAAAACCCTGTCTTTCTTCTGAAGAAGGAAATATCTTTTTCAAATGAGGCTTTTAAGCAATTACAAAGAATCGTCTCTTGAACGCAGCTTTAATGTCAGTTTATGGAAGAGGATCATGGCCTAAAAGTCCTGGTAGCTACAAATGTAGCAATTTTATTTCTGTTTAGCTTTGTCTCTATGCTGCTCTTGACATGACTTATAATTCAGACATGTTTTTTTATATCCTGACTGTGGAGAGGTATAAAGGTCATCATTGTGCAATTATGTAAATGTATTTTTTCTGTAAAATGCAGGGGTGATATTTATGGATGGTGCTGCAGTTAGCGGACAAACCATTGCTGATGGAGACACATGAAAAATGAGGTATGGTAATGTCTGTAACAACCACAAGATGGTAAAATGGTCACTTGATAATAGTTCAGTTATAAAACAATAATATTGTGTATCAGAATGTCCAAAGGAAATAAAAAGGACAAAATAAAATAAAGATAAAACAACATTCACTTCCAGTTCAAAACCAATTATACTGTACTGTCCCAGTGTTAGCATTTTTTCAATTTTTAGCTCAAACGTCTTCAAAACATTTCCAATAAAATCTAAAGTATGCGATTTACAATGGTCGAACAAACATAAACTATGTACAATTGTGTGCAAAAAAAAAAAAAAAAATCTAAGCAGTTCAACCCTATAATAGGAACTGTAAGGGTTTACAGGACAATAACTCATATCTTCTGAATTGCACTGTGCTGTATTTTGTTGGAATGTAATGAGCGACACTGGTTATTCAAAACCCCATGAAATAATTCAGCATTTAGCTTGTTGAAATATAAGAACATACAGGACCAAAGTTAGCTTAAAATATGGACCAAATATTTCTCTTGAAGCTCCCAGTGAAACAAATCCTGATTAAACATAAGTATAAATCAGCTTCACACTAGTTTTTGTTTTAAAGGAAGAGTTTGACATTTTGGGAAATGCAGCAGCCATTTAGCTTAGCTTAGCACAAAGACTGGAAACAGGGAGAAACAGCTAGGCTGGCTCCATCTAATTGCAACAAAATCCACCTACTAGCACCTGTAAAGCTCATTAATTAACACATTACATCTTGTTTGTTTATTCCAAACAAAAAGGAAAGTATATTTCACAAAATATCCAACTGTTCCTTTAAGTTGTGGACACATTAGAGGTCATCTTTCTTTAACTTATCTTCCCATGTTTATAAGCCTGTTATTTAGGCCTCTGAATGTTCAGTTGGTTCTCCTCAATGAGTTTAAATACTGGTCATGTCACATTTGGTAGATGCTTTTATCATGTGGTTGATAAAATCCACTTTGCACCCTTTGCACTAACCAGTGATTAATGCATACCTTAGAAAAGACTTTGTCATAGTAAATGATCAGGCTATAACATATGCACTATATTGTAAAACACAAACAAAAAAAAAGCATAGCTTTAAGTTCACACTTAGCAACGGCCACAAATCTTAACTGCAAAAGTTACATTCATGTTGCTGATGAAGCTAAAATGTTTGAATATTTCATAAGCAGACTGTTAATGCATCTGGTTGAAGTTTCCCTCTGTAATTCAAAACACACACACTCTGTCTGTCTCAGTCTGTCTTTCCTTTAAAACACACACAGACTGATCCATACACAAACACACCCTCAGTAATACCACAGACACACAAACAGACACCCACACTTCCCAATCTTCCCCCTCCATTCACTTGTTATACTGACTGTTATCGTTAATTGCCTCTGGGTTATTTTTAATTGATTTTGTTCACCTTTTGTTTTTATTTATTAATTTTGTTGCATTTTTTAAACATTCTTCACTCTAATGGGTTTTTGATGTCATTTGGTTTCTGACGCCTAATTAGCACTTTGGCAGATTGATTATTTTTTCTCTTTCTTCTAAGCCCCAAAGGGATTGTAATATGGGATTTTCTTCTAATTATGAGCTTTTTACTCTCTTTGTATGAATACACAAGAGAACTAAACCTCCAAACTACACTGACTGTGAAAGTTCAACCAAACAAATGTTCCTGTTTGCTGACAGTTCCCTAATTCTCCTAAAGAATTCAATCAGTCTCGCAGTACAAAGGCTTCAGAGAGCTTTGGGAGTATATCTCAGTGTTACACTAACCTATCATTTCCCTGGGAAAAAAAAACACCATATATTTCTCAGAAGTAGTTTAAAGACACTTTCAAAATTACTCCAGCAGTAAAGAAATGAACCTTTAAACTGAAATATATGTAAAGTATAAACACTGCGGTTTAAACAGCATGGTCAATGAACACCACTTAAAATGTGGATTTTTATACATCAGTGAAAGTGCACAGCCCCTTTTTTCTTATTAATGGATGTAGAGGCTGCTCAAGCGCACACGCTTAAGATAATGTGATATAAAAACATGAGCAATCTCAAAACATAGGATGGTGCTTTTCTTTTCTTTTTTTTCCGATTAAATTTACTGACCATTTCGGCTGTCTGGGGTTTGGGATAAAAAGGTTGTACTCAGACATTTTAAACTGTGATTTCTTCTCTCACGCCAGTGAAAGTGTCTTAACCCTGAAGCCCTCTAAATCAAATATTCTCCCATACATCTGCCCGGACCTCAATCTCAGCCAACGCTGCCTCTCTCTATGCATGTGTGTGTGTGTGTGTGTGTGTGTGTGTGTGTGTGTGTGTGTGTGTGTGTGTGTGAGACGACACAGAGTCATCCCACATACTGACATGTGCAAATATGGTGGACTGCACGAAGTAAAATTCTACCTATATGTCGACATGCCATGCATGTGATGCACTAAAGCACTCGACATGTGCATGCAATTATTAATTTATGAGTGCATTTGTGAATATAAGCATCTGTCCTCCATAATGTAACTGAGATGTATAATATTGTATCCTGTGGTTCTAAAACATGGACGCACTGAAGAAAGTGCATTAAGATTTTAGATATTTATGTCCAATGAAGCCCAAACTATTCAGGTTTCCTCTGTATTCTGTATGTTCCTGGATCTTTCTCTTAACTATGTGACAGTGTACACATCTGTATTAGTATAGCCAGATGTGCATGCATGACTGCATCTGTCTTTCAGAGAGGAAAGGTGGGTGGAAGGACACTGATGATTAATTTAACAGGGACTTCAATTTATGATCTTGTGTGTCACTGTGTGTCTTGTGTTTTGGATACTGACAAGGCGTATGTTCCCTAATAAGTTACAGACAAGGCATGTAACATCTTAAACATTTTGCACTATAAAAAGAAACCCCCCCACCCTCCAAAATAATAAAATAAAATAAAAAATTGCAACCAACATCCTTTGATTTATAGGGGCCACAAATTTTCACTGTAACTCAGCTGCTGGCAGTGGAGGACGAGGAAAAGAAATCTGTTTCATGGCGGATGTGTGGGATGTTTTGACAGGTGTAGTGAATACCTGCAAAACTAATTTGACAGTTATGCAGCAGTTTAACAGCGCAGTGGCTTCCAAACAGTCAGGTAGCGTGCTCTGCCACTCCTGGTGTTAACAGTCTGTAATAAATAATTTCAGAAACCTGCCCAACTCTTCACATAGTTATCCTTTTTAACATTAAGTTGCACACAAGAGCGAGGTAATTGGAAGTGAAGTCATTTTCTCTCAAACTCATTCCCATATCTCTAATCACTTTTATTACTTGCTCGAACTGTGACTTGCAGTAGCGCAGGCCACTCCAACAGAAAGATGCTGCCAAATTCAAACAAAATCACTTTTCTTCTTCAAAGCAACTCTTTCTTCCCCTGTTCACAAAGTAGTATTGGTACTCACTTTAATGAGCCTTCTTCAAACTGTTCTGCTCTGTTCTTTCAGTTCAGCCGGATCACTGAGAGCCAGTGAAACGGCTGAAAGTCTCACTGTTAGAATTTGGGATATGATACAGATGATTATACAGGATAATAGAGGGACTGAAGATGGTCTGAGTATAAACAAGACCTTTTACACACCATTGTTCACAAAGTTAGGATTGTGTAGTGTGCATGAAGATACTTTGTGGGTGAGCTGGTCCTCGTCACTACGGGGGGGGGGGGGTTAAGTGGTAAGGCACAAAATCAGCAGCAGAGTGTTTGTGTGTGTCTACAGAAGGTGGGATGTGTATGGAGGTGGGAGGCATGTGAGTATTTGGAGATGTAGGTTAATGGCTGTCTCCGTCCCTCCGATCTGAATAATTCATCCAATGGGAGGCTTTTATGTGTCTCTGAAGAATCTCTCTGATTGGTTGATCGGGGCTGCTGCATCTCAGCGCTCTACCTGGTTCTTCTACCTTTAGAGATTGATAATGGACACTATTCACCTGAGCACAGTCTGTGTGTGTGTGTGTGTGTGTGTGTGTGTGTGTGTGTGTGTGTGTGTGTGTGTGTGTGTGTGTGGATTTGCACAATCCTGTAACCCCCTACAGAGCCTACTCCCTTCATTTCTTATACATTTTTTGTTTTGTTGGTTGGATATGTGGATGCCCCTCTCTCCCTTATCGTCCCCCGTTCCCTATTTTCTCACTCCTAGTTTCCTCCCCACTCTTTCTCTTTCACAAACACACTCTCACACGCAAATACACACACAAATGCACATTCACACACAAGCAATCTTTCTCTCTTTCTTTTAGTCTCTTGTGTGTCCGTCTCGGTTAACGTGAGACCACCTCCACTGGGATGTTCTGAAACAACACACAGCCTGAAGGGAAACACAAAAAAACATAAACGATAACAAAAACCAAGACAACTGTAAGAAAAGAAAACAACACAACTGTAAAATAATAATAATAATAATAATAATAATAATGATAATAATATTGAGGTTCCTATTACAAATTGCATTTACAGGAGAAGTTGCTGGTAGTGTCAGTAACACAGAGAATTATGTTGCTCAACATTTGTTATAAAAGTTGTTTCTGTGATGTTATACGGTAGGATGGAGAAAGAACACAAGGCTTTTTGCTTTATGCTTGAAATAACATTTAGTCATTTCAATGCTAAGAAAAGCAATGTACTGTGGGGTTTTATGCCAGTCTTTCATATACAGTTATTCGTTAATAACCTTGTATTGTTTTTCCACTGTGAGTAAAATATTGTCAAGGTTAAAAAATGTAGTATTAGAACAGAGAGGTTTAGTAAATTAACCAGATGTTATTCACAACAGAGCAGCACCAGAATTTTTTTTAGTCACAATGCTTGAAAATAAAATACAGTATTTATCATATCTGGAACCATAGGCTCAGAAACTGTGCTTGCATGTGCACAGGGGTTACAATTTATAAAAGGCTGCAATGGTAGTTTCAAGATCATGATCAGACCCAGAAACAGCAAAGCTGTGTCAGTGATGGAGGCAGAGACATGGTGGTAGAGCACTGCGTTAAGACCTGGGTACATGACTTCACTAAGTAAGTTTAAGTACACAACAAGTAAACAAACAGGCACTCAACAACAAGACTAGGAGTCTCCAGCCTCGCTACTCTCTATATGAGGCTGCGCTGAACACGAGGCACAGCTCAGGCTGTTGGAAATGTCTCATCAGCGTCATTAGGATTTATCATCTGGGGACCATGAGTCGGGACAAAATCTCTAGTTGTTGAAATAGCACACTAACATTGCCAAGGATATTTATTTATCAATCAGTTATGCACCAAAGGTCACAGTCACAGCAGAGCAGCTTCCCATTAAAGTCCCTGTTTGTTTAAAAAATAATAATTTACTCACAGCAGGGGTGAAGTGGCCTTTTACCAAAACATGAACAATAAACTCATTGATCCTACACACACACACACACACACACTTTAAAGCACTCAGTCATCCCACTGCGACCCAATCAATGGCCACACTCATACCCACATGTATTGTAACTTCATACCAGAAAGCACAAAGAGCTGTTTAACATATGCAACTGTTTCAGCTTCCTGCCACACCTATATGATCAAAAACACATAGATCTATAATACATAAAAGATAATCAGCTGCATGTTTCTTTGTAAAATTACAGGCTGATACCAACACCTGGTACGTCACTGGGGGGAGTCTGTGACAGCCAAACATAACGGCCTTATCTGTGTTGGAGGATTTTGTGTGCATTACCAACCTGTCCGTTTATGACAGAGGCTGAGCCAGCCAAAAAAAATAAACCCTCTTTGCTGAATCTGACATTAAGGTTCAAATACATTCCAAATATCTGAGTGAAAATAAGGAATGTCACCCAAAAGAAAAAAAAAAAACTGGCCAGAGTTTGTGTGTGAGAAAACTGTTGGATAGAGAAGTGAGTCATGTCTGGCAAAACATCAAACGGCTGAGCGGAGAGAGATAGAGACGAGGTAGAAAGAGAATAAAAGTCAGATTCCAGGTGTGTCACAGCAGTGGTTTCAATTTAATTTCATGTAGCAACTTCATGTCCTCAGGGTCTCCGTTACATCTCTACTGATTTCCTGCTGCAGCGATACAAATGTGTAGATAGATGTCTAGATGCAATAAAAACACCACTTCTTATCATTTGGACTACACTTATTGTTTGCCTTTGTATCTCCCACAGTGTCAATATCTGAACAAGTTGGCATAACTTCCCTCTAAAACATTCAAGCGCTCAGTTTAACAGTGGAAGAGGTTCTTGTCTTGGTAAAATGTCATCCTCTCCAGAGTGGGAGCAAGAGAGAGTAAAGAGGTCCACAGCTCCACTTCACTTTCTGTAATAATTAAAAATATCTTATGGTATTAAGTGCCTGATATTTTGTTCAAGAGACATACTGTAATGAAAGAACATGAATGTGTGAGTATCAAATAAGATTCTTTAAAATCTGATCAGACAAAATGTATTTTGTCCCTATTTTGAGAAAGAAATGGTAGGAGTGGCATAAAAGCCAAATTGTGACAGAAATACAGAATGTAGAGCACCATGAATATGAGATGAAAACCCCATCATTAGACAAGAACTGACAATTTTGCAAAATACTGCCTCCTGTTCAATGACAATGTTTGTTTCTTACGTCCAGTGCCACCCGTTTTCCAAATTTTAACTTTCTACAATACATGAGGATGGCAACAACGGTATTATTAAGAAAAAAAGGGGAAGGTAAACTGCAAAGCTGTGATTGAACTTGGAGTCAAATGCAATACATGCCTGTCCACCATCTCAACCTTTTCTGGCTCAGCACATAAACAGCACACTACTTCTTCCATGAATGTTACAAGTGAATTGTGAGGTGCCGATTTGTTCACTAAGGATTTACTGTAATTTTGCATGGGCTATGGGATAAAGTCCTTAAATTAGACTGAAATAATTAGTGTAACTCCTGTAGCTCCTATCCAGAAACTAATGAGGACCAGGGGTTAGGAGAGTCTGGGATAGTGGTGATATTCATCCTCCATTAGCATCTGTGGTTGCTTGGTTGAAAAACAGCACTAATGAATAAACATGCAATACTGAGGGATTCATCCAGATTGTGTTTAATCACACAGTCACTGAAAACACGCTTATTATGTCCTGTCCCAAAACAATTTCACCACTGCTGCTGCAGGTCTGAGGGAGAAGGATGTGTAATTAGGCAGCCTGCACAGTGGAAATACAGTCAGACCAGGCAAGTAATGCCTGAGACGTCTGTCAGGACAGGAATGTAAAGGAGAAAACCATTCGAGGCAGCTGACAGTTTATGACTGAGGACAGGGTGAGGCTAGCCAAAAACAACAACCTGCTTTCCCCCTTAAGCTGGCTTCATCATTTCTGTTTAGTGGAAGCTGAGAGAGGAGTTTGCAGGATGGCAGCAGACCAGAAGTAAACAAGAAAAAACCAACAAACTCATCACTAATACTCACTTTACTACCACTAGGCAGTGACTATAAAGACAATAACCTCACAGTTAGGCCCCCCTAAAGGCTTTTTGAGATTCCTTGCTGTGCCTCTGTCACACAGTCACCTCATAACAATCCACCAGAGACCCCTTTCAGCCTCTAATTTGTACCTAGACGCTAAGATGCACTGATTCAGCTTAATACTTGTGTGTGTTTGCAGCGGAGGCTTAGTGGATTAACAATCCCAGGACACAGAAGAGGAATGTAATATCAGAGCAGTTTATTGGTATCACAGAAAGTTTCCATGTGATGGTTTATGCATTTAACAAAGCCAGAACTGGGTCAGGGCCCAACTCCTCAACTGCAGAAATACCTGTAACAGTGCAGAAAAGTTACAGCTGTAGACCAGAACGTACACTAATATAAATTAATTTATCTATTGTAGATGCCACAAAGTAACACAATCCAACTTTCAGAGGACAATGGTGAGGTGACAAAGTCCCCAGAACAAGCAAGAAGTGGAAACTGCTGTGGTACAGACTTAACTGAGCATCGCCACTGGAGATAAAACGTGTCTGGTGATTGATGTTGGTTGTCCATTTACTTTCTGTCCCCTAAAGTTGTGTGTGTGTATATAAAAAGGAACAATAATGCTTAAGCAGTTGGCCTGATGTGGATTTAAACATTCACAGAGTAAACCTGAACCTCATAATCTTACCTCATGATCATAGTTTTATTATTGTAAGCTTAGGAGAATTGAGCCAGCACAAAAAATACTAACTGAACTCATACTTTATATGAAATACTGGACATATTCTGTTGTATATGGAGTGTTGTTGAGCAGTTCTGTACATCTAGGGTGTCAGATGATAAATTAAATGTACAGTCACATAAGTCCCTGTGTGCATTTTCTCCTTCATATGTGTGTTTATAGACCAGCACCTGTTAAGACGTTCATACCAGCAGCTGGCTGTTGTTTGACTTACTGTTAAATATTTCAAAACAAATACATCTTGGAGCTTGACGTCTCAGGTTTTTGATGCTCAGTATCTCAAAGCAGCACACATCCCTGATTCAAAGTTACAATTTCATAGTCAAAAATCCAAATCAATGTCATGTCTGGCTGCCAGTCATTGTGAGTCCTTTTAGGAGGAGTGAAAAATGTTTTTCATCCTATGACTCACTTCATAAACAAAGCCAGTAAATGGGGCAAAAGATCTCTCAGCTTGAGGCAGCATGCTGCAGTAATGAACTCCGGATTAACGATTTGACGTCTTTTGCTCCATCTCAGTCTCGACTGCTGACTTCAGTCAGTCCCAGGTGTCGCTTCATGTCGCCACGTGTGTCTTTTTTTGTGCGTGTGTCTGAGGGTAGTGATTCACTCCTCTCCCAGACTCAGCTAGTAATAATGATTTAGTTTTGGAGCAGCGCAGGTTGGCAATGACGTAGGTTGCCATGGCAACAGTATGCAATGGGCAACGGAAGTCGACCATGTCACGCTGCAGACCTTCTGACAACTACACACACACAGACACGCATTTTCTGCCTGTATCCCTCCAACAGACTTGCTTTTTGTCTCTTTGTCTCTCACTTTGTCCCCCCCCCGTCCCCGTCCCCCCACACACACACACACACACACACACACACAGTAGAAGCAACTACAGACCATTTGTCAAAGCTATACACTGTTTACAGAGGGAAGGGTCAACAGGCAGCTTGTTGTTCAGTGCTGTCGGAGTATTAGCCTTGTTTCACTTTTTGTTCGTTCTGTCTCATATTTGTTGGACAACGATCAGACTGTGATAAACACTGAGAAAATGATACATCTCATCACTGTAGTCCAGCATTTTCAAAGGCTTTACACAAAGGCTCCATGATTTGCTGCAGTTACAGCTACAACACAGGTCATCGGTTGTTTTTTTTCTGTTTTTGTCAAGCTATCATTCATTTCTTTAAAAATAATCAATGCATTTTGCAACATTAATTTGCATTAGAACTGAAACGATTCACTGATTGACAGAACATTATTCGCAAACTACTTTCATAATCAGATTAGTTTTTCTGTTTGGTTTAATTGTCTAAGTAAATGTCAATAAATCTCTGGTTCCAGCTAAACTGAATATTTGCTTGTTTTCTAAATGCCTGTCTAAATATCTATCTTCCTACAGTTGTTTGGACAAAGCTATTTACATTAACTGGGCTCCGTGACTATTTTCAGACAAGACCAAGGTATTCATCAATTAATCAACAATGACAGAAGAATTAATTGATAATTAAAATAAATATTAGTTTCAGCCATAATTTGCACATTCCTGCACTCTGTTCAGCTGATTTCAATGTGGATTTTACAAAACCTATTTCTGTGATACAGCGCCTACTTTAATTGTCACATTTTTTAGTTTTTTAGTTTTTTTTTTTTCGAACATGTGCGAGTAACACAACAAAGTACATCGAGTAACAAAGATTTCTTGTGTATACAGTTCATACATACACAAACGTATACTTTTCCCTCAGATTTGTGTGCACCGTCTGTCTGTTTAATCAGCATGTTCTCAGGACATACATTCTGTGCATGTCAGCTTCAGGCTGCTTCCTACTTGGTTCTGTTTTGTGTTGTCTTATGTCAGCTAAGAAAACCTTGGGCAGCTCAGCAAAATCGCAGGTCTTGGCACCGGACCATGGGCTGGACCTTAGGAAACACAGTAATACAGTGCTGTGAAAAAGTATTTGCCCTCTTACAGATTTCTTTTGTTTTTGCTTTTTTGTCACACTTAAATGTTTCAGATCATCAAACAAATTTTAATATCAGACAAAGATAACCTGAGAAAATACAAAATGCAGTTTTTAAATGATGATTTCATTTATTAGGGGAAAATAGCTATCCAAACCAACCTGACCCTATGTGAAAAAGTAATTGCCCCCTAAACCCAATAACTGGTTGTGCCACCCTTGGCGGCAACAACTACAATCAAGCATTTGCGATAACACACAATGAGTCTTTCACATCGCTGTGGAGGAATTTTGGCCCACTGTTCTTTGCAGAATTGTTTTATTTCAGCCACATTGGAAGGTTTTCGAGCATGAACGGCCTGTTTAAGGTCATGCCACAGCATCTCAATCGGATTTAAGTCCGGACTTTGACTAGGCCACGCCAAAACTTTCATTTTGGTTTTTTTGAGCCATTCAGAGGTGGACTTGCTGGTGTGCTGCAGATCATTGTCCTGCTGCATAACCCAAGTGCACTTGAGCTTAAGGTCACGAACTGATGGCCGAACATTCTCCTTCAGGATTTTCTGGTAGAGAGCAGAATTCATGGCTCCATCAATTATGGCAAGTCGTCCAGGTCCTGAAGCAGCAAAGCAGCCCCAGACCATCACACGACCACCACCACGTTTGACTGTCAGTATGATGTTGTTTTTCTGAAATATTGTGTTAGTTTTACGACAGATGTAATGGGACACACACCTTCCGAAAAGTTCCACTTTTGTCACGTCAGTCCACAGAATATTTCCCCAAAAGTCTTGGGGATCATCAAGATGTTTTATGGCAAATGTGAGACGGGCCTTTGTGTTCTTTTTGGTCAGCAGTGGTTTTCGCCTTGGAAGTCTCCCATGGATGCCATTTTTGCCCAGTCTCTTTGTTATTGTTGAATCATGAACACTGACCATAACTGAGGCAAGTGAGGCCTGCAGTTCTTTAGATGTTGTTCCCGGTTCTTTTGTGACCTCCTGGATGAGTTGTCGATGCGCTCTTGGAGTAATTTTGGTCGGCCGGCCACTCCTGGGAAGGTTCACCACTGTTCCATGTTTTCTCCATTTGTGGATAATAGCTCTCACTGTGATTCGCTGGAGTCCCAAAGCCTTAGAAATGGCTTTGTAACCCTTTCCAGACTGATAGATGTCAATGACTTTGTTTTTAATCTGTTCTTGAATTTCTTTGGATCAGGGCATGATGTGTTGCTTTTTGAGATCTTTTAGCTCACTTCATGTTGTCAGGTCCTATTTAAGTGATTTCTTGATTCTACAGGTCTGGCAGTAACCAGGCCTGGGTGGAGCTAGTGAAATTGAACTCAGCTTTCCAAGAAATGTGGTTAATCACGGTTAATTCATGATTTAAGAAGGGGGGGCAATTACTTTTTCACATAGGGTCAGGTTGGTTTGGATAGCTTTTTTTTTTTAATGAAATCATCATTTAAAAACTGCATTTTGTATTTTCTCAGATTATCTTTGTCTGATATTAAAATTTGTTTGATGATCTGAAACATTTAAGTGTGACAAAAAAGCAAAAACAAAAGAAATCTGTAAGGGGGCAAATACTTTTTCACAGCACTGTAAATCCAACTGGCTGCTCTCTGATGCTGCTATCAGCATTTTCTCAGGACATACATTCTGTGCATGTCAGCTTCAGGCTGCTTCCTGCTTGGTTCTGTTTTGTGTTGTCTTATGTCAGCTAAGAAAACCTTGGGCAGCTCAGCAAAATCGTAGGTCTTGGCACCGGACCATGGGCTGGACCTTAGGAAACACAGTAATAAATCCAACTGGCTGCTCTCTGATGCTGCCAACACACAGTATGTGCTGGTGTACCAGGAGGGTTCGTTTGTTCGGAAAATTAAGACTCTGTTACACAGGTATGAACATGTTCTTGTGCATGAAGAAAAACAATCAGGACTCTGATTGACTGTCTTGAATGTGATGTTTGAAATTGAAGACTTTCTTCCTACTTTCTGTCAGTCTGTCGCTTTCATTTATTGATCTTTTTCTCCCTCCTTCACAAACCAAGATTTACTCTGTTTTTTCACAAGCAATCATGTTCCCACTGTCCTCAATCTCCGCTAACACATCGCAAACACTGTCAAATCCCTTCATTGAAGTTCGTAGTGAATATGAATCCTTTTCACTAAAATGTAACAAATAGAAAATATACAAACAGACATAACCTGAGCCCAGTGGGATCCTCATCCGTGTATCTTCAATTTGAAGATGAAATTCATTTTTGATTTTGCTTAGTTAAGGTCACATTGACTCGGACCCAGTATATATCTATTCTGTGAACTTTTGATCTCTACTTTCTATTGAGGAAATGAAAATCTGCTGATAAGCCCCTTGATGAGGAATACCAGTGCAGAGATTTTGAACATCATACATGATAAAAAGACAATCACCCTACAGCACTCCTGCCATTCAGATACTTGATCTTTAATATAGTCTTTAATATATATTTAATGTAAATTCTCCTTTTTTTTAAGACATATAGACTTTTTTCCCCTAAGAAACACAAATAAACTTAACTGCACAGTCTTGTAAAATGGTAAATATCTCTTCTTCTTCTTCTTTCTCTGACCAAATGTCCAGAAAATGAGTCAAATTTGTGTGGTACAACACCGACTGAAATGTTCATACACACACAAAAACACGCTCTTTTGACTGTAACATCTGTCTATTTAATCAGCATGTTCTCAGAAAATATGTTGGTCGGTTTTTCTGGGCACGTCAGCTTTGTGCTGCTTCTTGTTTGGTTGTGAGTCAGTTTAAAAACACATGGACAGCTCAGCCAAATTGTAGGGCTTGGCTCTGGACCATGGACTGGACTTCAAGAAACAGTAATAAATCTAACTGGCCTGATGTGTCTCTGAAGCCTCGAGCAAATACTGTAGTACAGCACAGTTCTCAATACAAAGATGTTCTGAAAATTAAGACTCTCTGTGGGACATACAGGTACGAACATGTGCTTATGCATAAGGAAAAACAAAAAACACTACTCTGATTGACAGCGTGCCTCTAAGACATCTACAGTACAAAACAGAGGGCTTCATTTCTTCTTCTTCCTCATTTTCTTTCCTTCTCTTGTATTAATTCTTTGTTTTTCATTCTCTCTCCATCCTTCAAACACCTACTTTTACCCTGTCATTCACACATATATAACCCCCTATTCCCCATCTCCCCTCCGCGCACACACACACCCACACACATGCTGCAGAACAGAGCTGCTGACCTTAGCATTAGGCAGTGATGGGAAGGCAGGGCCAAGAAGACAGAGGCATCCTGGCTCAGTCTGGACAGGCGAAACGATCAATTAGCCCATCAATATACCTCTATCTGGTGTAGTGCTGTTCCCAATCACTCACTCACTTTCTCTCGCTCTCTCCCTTCCATCTCTTTTTTTCTCCTTCCCTGCTGTGCAGAAAATGCTGCACAGATGCACGACTATAAAACACAAAAGCAGCAAGTCACAGTAAATGATATTGGCATGCATCTTTGCCAGCTCTCATACATATTCAGGAAAACAGGGGACTTTTCTGTGTGTATGTTTGTCTCTTAGCCACTTGAGTATCTGCCTGAGTGCTGCAAGACTAGGTGCTGATCGATAGCTAAAGCCTCATTAACATAGACCCTGCCATACAGACATTCACTGTACTGCCAAGAAAAAGCCACACTGATGCAACATGTACACAGTCTCTGGCAGCAGTGACATTAACTGAGCGACCGGCAGGGCTCCGAACAACAACGCACTGTCATACTGTCTGAGAAAAACATCACACTGACACGATGTACACATATATGCAGTATAAATGTCTACACACACACAAATACCAGAGGTGTGGACTCACATGACTTGGTGATTTTAGCCTTTTGACCTACAGTGACTTGGTATCCTACCTGAGCAATTAACTTCTGCTGCTCATCTCAGGTCAGGTTTTATGTACAGGCTGTGATAGCGATTACGCTGCCACTCTAAACTGCAGTGTTTCTGCCTTCTCAGCAACAGAAAGTACAGTATCTCAAGTAAATCTCTACATTTAAGTTATATTTAACTTTTGTTTGCTGGAGAGAGGGATCTCTGGAACCTCCTGCTTAGCCTGTTGCCACCGCGGCCTGACCCTGGGGAAGCAGAAGATAATGGATGTATGGATGGATGTTGAAAGCTGTGGATAATCAATAAAGGATTCAAACCAGGATTCAGATTTGATATATGCTACAAAACTCTGTGGCAAACCTGCTTGTTTTGTTTTGTTGCTTTGCTTTGTTATAAAATGTATGTTTTAGAAGACATTTACTAATTCTGTAAATTTACTACACAAACTGTTACACTGTTTAAAAAATTAAATCCATTTAGCATAAAATGACTTCTTTATAACGTCAAAGCCAAAACATGTCCATCTTGTTATCTTAACATCACCAATGTTAAGATATGTGAAATATGTGCTACATCTGGTCGATGAAAGTCATTTTCTTGCTCTTGTTGGATGGTATGTTTATTATCATTGAACCGATGACCTTCAAATAAACAAGCAGAACCCGTTTTCTACAGAACATATTCTACATGTTTTATTTTTCTCATCTCAGAGATGAAACAATTTCTGTGGTGTGGTGGATCACTGAGTTCATTTTGTGGAAACATTGACACCGATTGAGCAACACTTGAGCAACAGCAATAAAAATGATTTCTTTTTTTTTCTTTTTTTTTTTTTTTATAAAATACTTTCCAACAATAAGCAATGTTTATGTAGAGATTACATGAGAGTCAAACAATTCTTTCTGGTTTGATCAATGCTCAAGGGCCATCTGTGCCATCTGAAACTAACATTAAAAAAATTTCAATTAATATATTACAGCTGCCACCAGAAAACCTCACATCCTAGACTTTGGTATCTTCAGTGTCCTAAATATGTAGATAAATATGTAGATAGTGCATGTGCTGACGCTTCATGACCCCCAGGTTTCCTCATATGCATTTAAAGACCATTTATGTTCTCTGATATGCACGTGGGTCATCTATGGGAGAAAGAAATAAAGTCACACTTAACATTTCAAAGTGCTTTCTTTCTGAAGTGTAGAATAATCTAATTTAAAAACCCTCGTATTTCAAAATGGAAACAAATTCTAAATCATCAGCTGCTCTGTAATAATTTCATCCGTGCCCTGCACAAATTGTACATATACATAATGTCCCGTTCCCACACTGCACTCCCAGTTTCAACTATCTAATTTTTCACTGCTCTGACTGTTCGCAAAGGTCAGGCCGACCAATACAAGACAGGAAATGATGTGTGGCTGAACAATGGACTCCCTGACAGAGACGAGAAGAGAGAGAGACACCAACTGATGGTCACTGCCAGTTCTTTGACCACAAACACTTCCCCTTTTCAAAATAGACCATCAAGGCTTTTTATTGTTTGATTCATCACATGGGTGCTTTCACATCCTCTTAAAAATAATAGAAAATGAAACCATGGGATTTTAGATATTTGGCTGCAATTCCAAAAAGATATCCCAAAAATAAGCATCTTGCAAATGCAAATGGATCTCTAAACAATAAACTGATGTGTACAGTTCAAGAGGCACACGCACCAGAAATCATTGTGAAAAGCAGTAAAAACAATCACTTTAAAAATTGCCGTGTATAGAAAATAAAAAGCTGCTGTCAGGAAAGTGCGCAGACAAGATCTTCAGGCAACATTTCATTTTGGAAGAGAGCAGTTTCCATTTTCAGAGCATTTCAAACGATCACTGCCCTCAGGATCAGCCACAGGCATTTAGACTTTTCTTCCTCCAGCTCTCAACATTAAAATCTACAAACAAACTGTTCCTTGAAAAACTTGATCTAGGACACAAAGTGTAATAATAAACACCACCAGGACTTAAGCCTTCTTTTCTATCAATCTATCTCTCTATGTATGTCCTGTACCCGGGGGTCACATGGGACTGGAGCCTATTCCAGCATGTATTGAACAGCACAGTTTACAGGCTCCAGTTTTACCATGTTTATATATTTGCAATTTCTTTTATTTAAAAATGTAAGTATAAAAGTAGCAATGATTACTACATAAACTGCTACAGCATTAACGAACGAAAACCGCAGTTAATTAAAACTTGGGTTTTGTTTTGGTAGCTCCATCCATTGGTTCTTTTAAAATTGCTAGAAAAACATCATCTTACTCTAAGAAACTTATTTGTATTGCTCTCTTTTTTTTGTATTATTCTTCTTCTGTCTAGCTGCAGTTGACATAATCTACCCATCTGATTTGACAAAGGTTTTCAATAAACAAGTTCAAGCATAAGCAAGAGAACCACTTGCATATTTAGTGTTTTCACATTTTCTTTGCACACAGCTTGTCAGATCTGAAATTATTGTGGATAAACTGCATGGCAGTTCAAGTATGTATAGTTTCAATGCAGTGCTTCAGTGACAAGTAAGAGCTTTAGACTGTTTACTAAAATAACCCATTGACCTGCAAACATGTTGTGGCAGTTGCTAAAGAAATGTCATTGTAAGAAAAGACTGTGGCACCCTGGCAGACATCATTCAAACTTCCCAACCAACTGACCTTTAATATGTCCTCCTCATTTATCATTGGCTGAAAAGACACGAGGGATGCTGTTGTCTGCTATTGTTAAGGCTTACATACAAAGACGCCCAAACGCACATACACCAACTGCAATACCCGAGTATGCTGTGTATTTCAAAGATGTTAGGCATGCCAGTGTCATTGCTCTAGGGATGGTGATGTCTGCTCACCATTCAGTCACCAGACAATCTCACTTTGGTCTTCACTTTTTCCTCCGAAGCCATCATGAAGTTTAAGTTTTTCTATTGACATTCAACAGCTATAGAATGGTTTGCCATGGATTGATATTCATGTTCCCCAGAGGACGACTAATAAAACTTAACATCACCTGACATTTCATCTGGTTTATGAACAAATACCTACAAGGCTAATGACATTCCTACCAGTCCAAGCTGTAGTTTGTGTTTACTAATATGCAAACGTGAGCATGCTAACATGGTAAACCAACATGTTCAATATGCTGGCATGCTGGTTTTAGCATTTTGACTCTTTTCAACTATTTCCTTTCCACAAAATAAGTCAAATGAATCAATGTTTACTTTTGGCTCAAGAAAAAGACCCATACAAGAACTTTGCCAGAATTAAATATAGTCTAAAATTGCCATAATTACATTTTAAAATCAGGTCTGATCAAAAAATAAGTCCAACATGACTAAGAATCTGACCAGGTTCTCCATTCCACTTTACATCCTCCTGCAGAACTAATGAAATTATTGACATTTGATACTCAGAACTAATCTGAACATCAGCCTCTTTACTTTGTGGTTCAACTCATTCAGTTTTTCTTCCTTCGCAAAAGTTTGGTAGGTGAGTGGTGTTCATCAAAAACCTCAGGAGCTGCAGGCAAAAGCTGCTTTTCTGCAGGGAGAAGAATAAGAATAAGAATAAGAAGAAGAAGAAAGAAGAAGAAGAAGAAGAAGAAGAAGAAGAAAGGGAGGAGGAGGAGGTGGTGGGCCTAGAGTGGAGCTCTGCTGACCTTGAGGGTGTCATATCGATTGATCAACCGGGAGGAGCTGTGTGCATGTGAGAGAGAGGGGGAGAGAGATGAAGACGTGCAACTCCACCAAACAAGAAGGAAACTGAAACCTGCACTAATGATGAATCATTGATAAGTGGAGGTCTTCCTCCTTCCTTCTTTCAGCTTTTCTTTTTCTCTTTGCCTTGCTCTATCTCACTTTTTTAACGTCTGCTCTAGCTATGCTGTCCTCTGGCTTCTCCATCTTTTTTCCCCCATGTTTTCGTTTCCTTCCTATGCTTTCCCTCAATCTCCGGCTCTCTCTCTCTCTCTCACCTCTTTGCTGGCTTTCTCTGTTTTTCTCACTCTCACTTCTTGTCAAATGTCAATTTTAGCATTCACTCTCTCTTCCTTTCTGACTGTCTCTCACTTTCTCCACTTCACATTTACTGCCCCCCCCCCGTCTTGACATTTCCGTCTCGTTCTTGCGTCAGAACTCAGCTTTATGTTCACGTTTCCCTCCCTACAGGTGCTTCGAGGGCACAAACACATGCTGCTACAGCCTTCCCTCTCTCACACTGCACTGTCAGAGATGTTTTCTTTTTCAGGAGTCTGCCGTTAGTTTGGGAGGGTCGTTATGTATAATTTTGTGGAAGCTGTTAGGCTTCCAACAGGCCTATTTAAGTTCCCCTGCTCTCATTCTGTCTGTTTCTCAAACTCTGAATCATTCAGTTTTCATTTTCCATTTTGCAGCCAACAACATTTGGACTCAACTTTTTGCTCTGTGTAACTATGATCATCTGTACATATAATTTATCTTCTTACAAAATGTATCTTGATTTCAATGAAACTTCCTGTCATCTTTGATTTCTCCATGCACCTCATCTCTACTGATATAACAAATCTCCAATACCCACGTTAATTTTTGTCAACACTTCAGTTTGAATAACAGCTGTTGGCACTTGAACGTCCTCATGAGCCAATCTGTGGCAAAGGGGATTCATCCAGGATACAGCTCCAGTTTTTGTTAGGTGAAATGTAGCAGCCTTAGTGTGGTATTTTGGGGCCAGAGTCAGATGATGTAGTTGCTTCCTCTTGTGGCAGACCACATAGTGGACCACGTAGTCTCACTAAACCTGATTTGCTTTCTCTCAGAGAACAGAGGGCTGTATTGATCGGATAGTCTTAGCCTAATCTGTAAGCAAGTTGGATCTTAAACAATTCTGACAAGTACCATGAAAACAAAGAGTGCAAGAGAATTTTCACCACTCAGTGGCTCAATCTTAAATCAAACCCCTACTATGATCCTCTAACTTTTAAGCGGCCAATAATTCACGTTGTTTCTGATCCAACTGGCTGAACTGGTGCCTGAAAGCACTATGTCTATCCAAAAACAATCACACAGTTGACAAACACCCCTCTGTACTTTGTGGTTTTATTTAAAAGTCATTCAATAGAAATTGCTCACAGCAAGGTCTTAGGATCGTCTGTATTAACTGAGACATACATTCATTTCTATAAAGAGCAATAGTTTGAAGAAATTTCATTTAGCTCCATTATATAACAGTGGTGGAAGAAGTCAATTAATCCCTAATGTACCTTTAACATTAATTTTCACCCCCTGAAAATGATGGTGAAAAACTTAAAGCTGCTATTAGCAGTTCATCTTCAGATTTTCATTATCTCTTAACTCGTTCTGTCTTTATTGCCGGTAACCTAACTGTTTTGGTTCTCTCTCACTGCACTGCATTTAGCGGGTAAAGCTCAGGATATTTCCCTCAGGAGTTGGTGGAGACCAAACCAGAGCTATGAAAAAGCGTGTACTGGACTCGCCTTCGCCATGTGACCACATAGTACATGATTCAATAAATGCTATTCAGGTTTAATATCAAGACCAAGACAAGCAAAGTAACCCAGTATTTCAGCTGTTAAGTCTACATTCTCAAAATTATCCACATGGTTAATCTTACATTTAATCCATTTTAGTTACTCCCTTCTGCCAACACAAGAACACTATAACAGCTATAGACAGTGTATAAAATAGCTGTCATATGTGCGAGGAGGGTTAACTTGTACCAAATGCTGCCCATGTGTTATTGACGAGAGAGTCTGCAGATTAATGCAGTCAATATAAATAATGTAAACCAGCTACAGCTTTTACTTGATTGTCAGATAGAGATGGAGCAGCATCATCCAGAGTCGGTGAGGTGAGCTGAGCTTTTGTCATGCACACCTATCCAATATGGCACACTGTGTTCACTCTTTCTGATCACAATTTCCTCATCATCTTCAGCACTGACTGTACTCGTGGGGGTGTGTGTGCGTCTGTGGACATGTGTTTATGATTTAGAAAACCATGTTGTCATGGCAAAGTGCTGTTTGTGTTAGATTAGCGCCGACAGTGTGCTGCCATCTGCAGTTATATTTCTGTTGTCGAAGTGGCCTCTGGTCATCAGGCTGGTAAAGGACATATGTAAGGGTTTCAAACAAACAGCAGATATGTGGGCACAACTGGTGTTGCTGTGGATTACTCACAGCTCTCCAACTTTCTGTCTGACTCTGCTGGTCATACTGACACCATTATCTCTCTCTCCACACACTCACCCCCAATGTCAACATGCTGCAGGGCACATACATCTGGATCTATGTGGAGCACGAGGGCGGGACCACGCCGGGAGAGGAAGTTATCAGTGGAAAGAGAGACTCCAGGGGAGCAATCAGAAGGACAAAACTGTGATGTGACCTAACATCCTACACACGAATAGAAGTGCATACACGTGTAAAAATGCTTAGACAAGAAAACATACATACATACACGCAAATGCAGATGTATAAGGAATGTCAAGAGGAATTAGAGAAATCATTTGCCTCAGAAAAAACCTTGTTCACCTTTCCTGGAGAACGAAGAAACCACACACACATGTACACAATGTATATACTAGCTACTCCATCTGTCTTCCACCCCTCCTCTCCGGGGAGCCATAAATCAATCGCTGCCAAAATACTGCACCTCAACATTGCAACCAAGAGTGACACACATAAATGCACACACACATTTATATGTTTTTCTCTACATTTGCATTCACTTTTTTGTTTGGTAATTTGAATGTAAAATGGGAACCTTCACTGCATCAAATGCAAATGTTTCAAGCGTTGCCAAAAGGTTATTTATTCCTAAAAACAACTGTGTCTTGACATAGCACAAAATTACTTCCTAAGAATTTTGAATCTTTAGTTTGCTTATCATGAATGCATTATGCCTTTCCAACCGAAGTGAACTAAACTAAAGTCAACTAAATGGACACAGAAAACAGTTTCTACACCCACCTTATGTATTTTGGGATTTTCACACAGCTAAATCTTGAATCACAAACAAAAAAAAAAACTGCATAATCATTATGTGCTGTATGTAGAAATAGGAGGACTGATGGAAGTGTTGTTCAGTGGTCATTGTTAGTTCACAAAGAATGAGAAAATATCAGCCACATGTCAAAATGAGTAAAACAGAGACAAGTCTGTTCTAGTAAGTCAGTATGATAAGTTCTACAAGAGAAAATAAATTAGTTGCAGTTGTAGCCATTCCAGAAGTTACACATTGTTATAAAAATGCTTTTTGAAAACTGTGTTGTAAAAAAGATAAATGGTGTGTGTGTGTGTGTGTGTGTGTGTGTGTGTGTGTCTGTGTGTGTGTGTGTGTGTGTCTGTGTGTGTGTGTGTGTGTGTCAGAGAGAGTGAAGGAGGGCTTCAGCAATGGCTACCTCAGTAGTTTTTACATCAACATGACAGAGACGACAGAGTTCAGTTTAGTCGACATGCATGTTATTCACCAGCAGCACTGAGACCCAAGCAAACTCCATCAAACAGCAGCTGTTTTCACCTGAACAGGATGGATTCATGGATACGTGATGGTCTGCATATTGAATGAGATCTACATACAGTATATGACATGAAACCTCGGACAAGAATTTTAGTGTCCCAAGCCCATTAATTCATTGAATGATCTGAACAGCATACATATAGCTAAACCCATCTTGGACTCATATTCAGCCCCAGATTATCAACCTCTGACCTGCAATAACCACTACAAGGAAAAAAAGTATGATTAAGTCTCCCATAAGTGAGTCTTAGATATTTAGCAACAATTAGAAAAAGAAAATATTACACAGTCGAAATATTACAAGTTAATACAAGTAAGTGGAAATGTGTACTTTACATAATGCAGTTAAAGATCCAAGAAGTAATTTTTATACCATATATATACAGTAGCTAAACTGGCATTTACCATTGAAACGTTAAACTTGTCGACTGAAATCTGAATTATGTGTGCTATGTGCTCCTCAGGTGATTATGAGTAATAAAGTAACGACAAATTTTATTATTTGACAGCATCGTAAAACATCAATAAAATAGATTTATTTGTCTCCAATTATTCCATATATTGGATTTCAGGCTCAAATATTTTGATTTTGGATTTTATGTATCCATGAAGCCATCCATTTTAGACTTAAATTACCCAAAACTTTGATCTAGACATCCAAACATCCTTAACAGCAATTACCAACATTTTTTGCATTAATCCTGAAGTGTTCATCCTCCCCCACAGGGTGGATGCCACTGAGATAAGTCAGAAGTCTTACCTTTGATGCCAAACTTGGAGTTTCCTCCAAACTTGAGAATAACCAACATTAGCAGGAAACCAGTGAAGGCTACAGCAGCGATGCCCACCACCACGTACACCTGCACAATTAAAAAAGTGTAGTTATAAACCTACTGAAGAGATGAGAAAACACACACAGACAGCCGCACAAAGCCAAATGTCATACACACCAGCAAACAAAAAGGTATAGACCACAGGTTGTATTTATATCACTGTCCAAGAAAGGCAGATTTTCTGAAGTACTGCTGCATCCTCATTGTGTTGGGTTCAAACAGTTTCTTATAATGCTAAATGATAGGTCAAACTCAAGTGTTTCTTGACAGGTAACAGAAATAAATGACACAAAAAACAGGTTCAAACATTCAACATCTGACATTCAATAGCTGGAAGAAAACAGTGAGATGTGACTTACTGCGACTCTATCCTCAGGTGGGTCTACAGGGGGACTCTCTATTTAGGAAAGAGAGAGACAAGAATCAATAGAGAAAAACAGCCACTCAAGAAGTGATGTGTGACCGAACATAGGCTATGCTGTCAAAATATCTTGAGTAAATATTCATAATATATGATTTATTGGTCATTTGCTTTTGTTGACATTGAACAGATTGCACACCAGGGGAATTTAGTTCAAGGCGGTTTTCATTTTAGTATTTTCAGCAGTTGTCCTTTTGTAACTTAGCAACCATAACTTGGCATAGCAGGCCTGTAAAACATTCTTTATATGCATAGGGATGTATGTGATACTCAGAGATTGGATGGTGGTTTCTTTTTTTTTTTTTTGTACCCTCGCCAAAACCAAAAATACAAGAACAAGTGTGTAGGCTAGTAAATGGATTAAACAGTGTTAATCTGCTCACTAACTGCAAGTAGAGTTTCCAAGGCAAGTGACTTTTAATACTGCATTATTATGGAAGCCGGTGTTATGTTAAACTCTGTTCACCAATAGTGCCCCATAGGTTAGAGCTTAGGTTCGGTTATGGTTAGGTGGAGCACAGAAAACTGGTTGGGGTTAGGGGAAGGTTAGGTTCAGTTTAAGGTAAGGGGAAACACATGTTGACAGACGGACGGTCTTTGACACAACACTGATCCTACATGCTATCAGAATTTGAGCTAACATTACACGTTCTTTATTAGATTTGGAGAAGTTGACACTCCTGCAAACCCAGCCTCAAACAATTAAATATAAATAATTTATGCAATTATGTAAGCTAAACAGCTAAACAGCTTTATCCTTATCATACTTACAATACTTGGACTAACTAGCTCCCCACTAAAAGACCATGATGTTTCTTTATTTCCATCTCCATGGATCATCAACCAGTCAGCGCAGACTTTTTGGAAGGGAACATGCAGCTTTAGCCTCAGTATTTTAGCACATTATCATATATGTTGCCTTCCAGTGCTGATTTAAGTCCCTCTCTCACAGGGTTCTTGTTTTTCTAATAAAATAAAAAGTCTGCTTTTGTCTACCTCTGACTGAAATGAAGGAGCCATTGTTTTCAAGAATTATTAAGAATTTTGTGGGTAAATCTGCCACAATGTAAACTGCATATATTTCATGCTAATATGGAAAGTTTGACAGGCGTAGCAACAGAAACTAACCAGGGCTGGCTTAGTCAATTAAATGTCGATTAATTAAAATATGATGCTTGGACGAGTGAATAAATAAAAGGCACGACAGTACCTGTGTTGATATCTGCAGGAGGAGAGGTGTTGGAGAAAGACAACAGAGACAAATTAACTTCCGAACATATCATCATATTTCAAGTGTAAATTTTTTGAAATGCACCTCACAAATAATGTTATCTGTCATGCCTGTTTTCTTTCAAAAACAGATTACACAAACACAATAGACAAAGCGACAAACATTCAACATGCACAACTTGACAGCGTGGAAAAAGAGATAACATCAACCCTAATCCCTAGCTGCATGGATGTGTAGGTATGTAACGCACCCTCAGCAACTTGAGAGAGAAAAGAGAAAGAGAAAGATTTCTAAAATGTAATTTGTATCAATTAATGAAATGATGAGATGTCACATATAAAAACACAGACACTATGAATACACTATGAATTTAAACCTGATGTGTTACATTTAACACTTTTACATTCAATAAAGATATTTGCAGTGACTATTCATTTTACTCACCATAATAGTAGGGCTCCTTCTCAGTTCCTGCACATGACGACAACAAAAAAAAAAAGATTAAATTTGGTCAAATACTGAATGGACAATATCTGCACAGGAGTTTCAAACTATTTAGAAATATTAGATAATAGATTCCTCTGGTGGGTTGGATCAGACGTACAGTACACATGTACTTGTCATGTTGGCCGTTTGCGTGATATACCCGATAGGCCTTTTAAGTTCAACAAAGTGTTAGTTGCTTTATTCCAATGTGCAGATACTCATGATTTGTACCTTTATTGATACTATAATCCTGCACACAACCACCTGTCTACATCTTAATGAAACGCTTCATGCCCAAGTACTGTATATCTTAGTCATGTGCACTCTTTCTGCCTAATTATTTACACGATAAACATAGCCATACGTGAACATACTTTAATATGCAAATAACAGCTTGAAATCTGGTGACGTACTACCAATAATTAAATATACAAAACTGTACCTTGCCAGTATGGCATCCCACTTTTGGCTTTCATGCCGACAACCAACCCCTCATCATCAGTCTATGCTCATCTATGGACCCAGATTGAAAAATGCATACTGTATATACACAAGTGTGCATTCATATTCAACCAGTGAGACAGCATCAACGAGAGGTTGGTGTTTTAAAAGTCTAAAGGGTGAATCTTAATAGTTAAAAGCACCGTTCATTTACTAAATAGAAATGTGCAACAGTGACTTCAACAACTTCACAGTCATAGTATAAACAGTGACGGGCAACTCTACAAAAAGAAAGAATTTGACAAAAGCCAGACAGACTCATAAGAGTGACTGCAAAAGTGATGATTTTTTCAGTTTCCTCATCATTTTAAGGGCTTGCACGGGTTACAAGAAAGAAAAAAAAAAAAAAATGAGTGCCAAGAAATGTTCAAATCCCCACATTTGAGAAGCTGAAACAAGGATCTTTTTCCTTGAAAATTTAGATAAATAAAATTGATTATAAAAATATTTGCTGACTACTTTTCTGCCAAACAGCTAATCAGTTCATTGACGTTCACTGACAATCGTTTCAGCTCTGTACTCTTTAATGAAAGCTAAATATTGATTTTAAAATAAACAGTTTTTTCAATAGTTTCTCAATAATAATAATAATAATACTACAGCTGATATGTTGATCAGAATGATGTGAAAACAGAAAATGAACTCCTCACCATCCCAGGGCTTGTGCATGAAGTGAGCCTCCACCTCCTTTTGGTCTGACCCGTATTTGTTTTTAGCCACCAGTCTGTACCTCCCATTATTGAGGTGTGTGGGGCTGTCCAGCTGCAGGCAGCCGTGGTACTCCCTCTCTGTGACGTCGTGGATGAAGGTCATGATGTAGAGCCCCTCTGTCACCGCTTCATCGTCCAGATACCATTGTAGCTGGGGCTCTGGGTTTCCTGTTAAGGTTATGAAGACGATACAAGACACTCAGTGATTTTCATTCATTCATTTTCATCATATTCTGTAATTATGAGTCTATATTTTTTGCTTATATCGTCATTGCTGTGATTCATATATATTGTGACAGTAATCAAGATTTAGGGTAAGTATTTCATGCTGAAGCCTTGCCAAACTGAAATTCAACAGAAAAAGTATCATGAAAGGATATTATTCGGATGTCTCTCTTACCTGACACACTGAAGGGGATGCACCAGTGATGGTCTGGGATTGCATCACTCAGTTTAGTGATTTTGGGGGGAACTGAGGGTAGTGGAGAGAATAGAGAGTTTAAGACACAAACAGAAAGGACAGAAAACAAGGTGAGATTATTGAGAGCTCAAAAACTAGTGAAGCATATAGAAACACTGATTGAGAAGAACAATTGTCTTCTCCAGCTCGTAATTCTCTGTTTCGAAGACAATACTACACAGACAGACGCTTTGACACCTTAATCCACATTGAATCAGGGATGTCTGCGAGAGGGTCAACCTACAAAGTATATCCAGCTGCAGAGAGGACTCCTTCTCTCCTACAATGTTCTCAGCTGTGCAGCTAATCTTGCTGTTGTGGTCCATCGACGACAGGTTGGACAGTCGTAGCACCGAAATCTGGCCAGATGTCTCGATCTGAGAGTGCAAACACACTGAAGAGTTATTTTCTCAACACAAAGACAAAGGAAATTATTGCTTATCTAACGACTCACACGATTTATCATCGTAAGATTACTTTGTAAAATTAATCTATAATGGTGACGTTACGTGAAACTGTCATGAAAAATAATCTCTTGAGGTTTGAGAGCCGCAGAAATCAGATTTGGCCTTTAAATCTGAGCGGACCCTGATAATTTACATGTGACAAAGCATGTGAAGCATTAGAATGAGTTTATCATACCAGTGAAATCATCACATTCATGGCATTGTATACAGCAGGCAACATAGCAAAACACTGTCAGCAGGTGGTAGCAGGGTTTACATTATTCATACATATTTGATATATCAACTAAAATGATAGTAACAAATGTAAGCACAAATATCTTGTATATCTCCAATTTTAGGGGAACTTACTCTTTTGATCACATCACAGAGAATACAGAGCCAGACAAAGTCATGGATTCCTTTTTAACGCCTTTACAGTGAGTTTACATGTGTGCTGACTATTAAACTGTAGCTAAGCTCAGTTACCAGATAAAGGGGATCAGGCTGCAACAGACATTTAACTTCAATTGCCAATTATGTATTCTCAGTGAACCTATGAAGCCTGGAAGCCTCCGTGCCCAAGGTAACATTTTCATTTTACTAAATTTATCAGACCAACTGTCCAAACCCCGAAGATATTATACACTCCAGTTTATTAGGTGCACAAATCTTAAAACTAACGCAGTCTAACACAGAAAGCTCTGCAATAAATCCTACCTTCACAGTGGTTATATGGATCATGTTTGGAAAGCTGAAACCAACAAGTGTCTTTTTTTGAAAAATGGCTGAGACAATTAATCAATTATCAAAATTATTTTTCTGTAGATCAGCTAATTGATTTATTGACTAACTGTTTCATGTCTGTAAGTAATGTGAAAAACGAACCTAATATATTTTCTCTTGCTCTCTCTCTCTCTCTCTCTCTATCTGTGTGTGCGTGTGTGTGCGCATGTGTGTGTGTGTGTGTGTGTGTGTGTGTGTGTATGTGTGTGTGTCTGTGCGTGTGTCCTAACCACATAGCTGGTGACCAATGACATGTCCCAAATCAGCTCAGGTGAGGGCACACCAGAGGTCGTACAGGACAGCTTCGCGTTCTCCCCCTCCATTAGAGTCACTTTGGCTGGGCTCAACGTTGCCATGGGAACCTCTACATACAACCAGGGAGAGGGGAGGAGGAGAAGAGGATGAGGAGGATAGAAGAAGGAGGGTATAGAGATGGAGAGAGGGGGAGGAAGAAGGAAGGAAGCAAACTTAGGATTCATGGCCAACTCTTGTCCTTTCAGTTGAAACACAAGGCACGTAACAACCTCAACAATAAGAGTGGAAGAGCAGGCAAAAACACACACCCACTACCACAGAGTGAAAAGAAATGCACACAAAGACAGGCCTCGAATTCAATCTCCCTCTCTCTCTCTCACACGTTCATTTAAGCACACTCACCCCAATCAAACAGTCAGACAAAGAGGCAGAGTTCAAACACAGTGATGGTTACACTGATTACTAGTGCATGTCTTCAGCAGCCCAAGTACTAAATTGATTGGACACAGTCTGAAGCCTCTGTCAAAGCAAAGACACTGGTGACGCTGTGTGTGCATATGTGTGTGTGTGTGTGTGTGTGTGTGTGTGTGTGTGTGTGTGTGTGTGTGTGTGTGTACAGTGCTGACCAGGAGGTGACCTGAGCATGACCAATCAGACTCAATCAGAGTCTTGCCACCCTTGTCCCCCGTCCAATAACATCGTTGGTGAAGAAAGGAGGAAGAGAAGAGAAGAGAAGAGGAGAGAAGAGATTAAAATAACTAAGAGAAGACAAGAATAAAGAAAACAGAACAAAAACAAGATGAGACCAAAAAGAAAAGAAGAAATGGGTGTCGACAGCTACTGAAGATAAAACTGGACAGATTTCTTATCAAACCTTCTCCTCTCCCCTTCTCCCCTCCTCTTCCAACCTCTCTTATCCGTCGGCAGAATGCTTATCACCAGGGCAACCCACTTATCACTACGGCAACCCTCTCAATCACCATGAGACGCACTAAAAACCAGTCATTTCAGTGGTGGCAGGCCAGCTGCCATATCACAACCACATATCTTAACAGACTCTCAGTAAATCAGCTTTCTGCTGCCACTACAGCCATCTGCAGGTCACACAACACACACACACATACACACACCCTATAAAGCCAATAAATCAGGATAAAACTTCTGGAAACCTCCTTGGTTTTGATGTGATTGCAGTTGTCATGACCTGACAACACAGAAAATTATTTCCATGTTCAATTATTTACAAGCACAGCTTTGGTAGTCAAACCATCCATGACGCTGTGTGATGGTAATCCTTCGGCTGCTCGGATGTGTTCAGAATCAACAAGTGAGACTGAGGAGGAATTTACCCTAATTAGCATGGTAGACCAGCCTGTGTCTGTGACAACACATTGCACAGAAAGATTTCACTATTATGTGCTTAGCCCACCTGCAGTCAATAAATGTATTTATTTAAGTTTGTTTGTTTGTTTGTTAAACTTGTTGGTTTTTGAACAAAGTCTGTCAGTTTCTTGAGAATTATGAAACACATAGACTCTCCAGGTTGAGGTGCTGCATCATTTTTATCCAACACAAAGTGTGAGCGGGGGACTGTGGGGTTTTCCAACTGCAGTCAAACTAACTACATGCAAGTTTTTGTTTTTTGTTTTTTGTTTTTTTTTTTACAAAAGCTGTAATCGTGTATTTAGCATCAGTTATATTGCTGTTCTCATTTGAATTACAAATACTTCAATACGGGGATCCAGCTGTTATCAGCTGTCCAGAAATATCTGATGAAAACCGAGATCCAAATATTAGAAAGTCAATGCCAAAACATGAGCATATATGAGACATGTGACATGAGACACATGAAACATATGAGGTAGGGAATGCTCTGCAGTGATCACATATAGTGTGTACAATGTAAAAAATGCAATTGATGTAGTATGTTAAATTGCATAAAGCCATGTCAAGTGCAAATTGAGACTGTACCACCACGTTTGAAAAGATCTATTCTGCAATTTAGTAGTTTAGTAGTAGTTAGTTAGTAGTTAGCTTTCAGGTGTAGCACAGAGATGAATCTGTTGACATGCTAGCTCATTAGCTGTTATGATTTCACGTATAACACTGAAGAAAATATCAGAGAAATGCTAGTACTGCTACTTACAAAGTCAAGAATCATGCGTTCATGTTTAACTTTGATAATGAACCCCAAAAGTGCTACTGAGATCACGTCAACTGATCCATTAAGATCCATGAACATGTGATATGGATGAACCCTCTCGAACTACTATTTCCGAGGTCCGGTTCGGATTCCTTCAGCGTCAGTCATTCAAGGAAATCAAACAGACCCGGTGATTTTAGCCGTTAGAGACATTGAATATAGCAGTTTCACATTTAAAGTCGCTATATGGCAGACACATGACGTCTTTGAGAAAGCTGAGAACTGACAGCTTACCTTTGTTTCGCTGATAATTTATAAACCAGACGTTCAACAGGTTTTCACCGACAATCGGATTATCCGCAGAGGTGTCGTCATCTCCATTAGAAACGAACCAGGGGATTAAAACCGGTAAACGAGTAAAGCAGTTTTACGTTTTAAAAGATCAGTGATTTGCGAGGTGCTTAAGAGGACAGGACTTCTCCAGCCACTTGGAGCTGAGCTACCTAATATTTGCCTTGCTTTTATTCTCTGATCATTTAAGATCCCGACGTCCGATGACTAAATTCTTTACACAACAGTTAGTTCCGACCAAGTAATCTGATTGGACGAGAGGCATTTTATGAGTGCTGATATAGTACTGGGACTTTTAACTAAATGTATCACTCCGCCTGACAGGTGTTCTACTAACCATTAATCGGCGTTACATTAAGGATCGCTGTCAATATTAGATTAAAAAAAAAAAAACTTAAAAAAAGATGAATATATTTCCAGAAATAACATTTGAATTAAATGATGTATGGTCGTCACAAGAGGATGAAGGGAAGGAAAGAAGCCTGGATACTTCAGCGCACACCTGAGGTAACAATAGCTTGCTAATGTGCACTGTGCAGGGTCCAGTTGCGAAATTTGTGTTGGCGTTGCCAAATAAGTGATTAAATAAGCAAATAAATTGTAATCTGTTGTTGCTTATATTACTAATATGGGGCGCGTAGAAGCTGTTTCATAAAACAGGCTGTGGTTGTAGGCCTGCGGCCTCGTACCTCGGACCGACTCACAGCCGTGCTGATATTCAGTACAACATCACTCCCTCTCGTGTGATATTGCTTAAAAATCTGGTTAAAATATTTAGTTGAAAAGGACAAGGTGTAAAAAGAGTATGTGGCTTAAAACTAGATAAAAGTCCATTTTGAGCTACTGGCAGTGAAGCAACCACAACTCCGATCAATGCGCATAGGGGATATGATGTCATTGACAGGCGACCAAATCACACATACCTTACAATGAGAAAAATCACGTATTTCTTTTTTCTTTTTGCTGGAAACATTTGGGATAATGTGAGTACACAACTCAAAAAATACATAACATCGGTCTAGTCATTTTTAGACATTTTAATGTGGAAAAGTTACATATTATAATTTTAAATCAAGCTTTTCAAATGTACTTACTTTTTATTGCCAGTATTTCCCTTAATTGTCAAAATTGTAAAAATGACCACCTTTTCTGTAAACAATGATTTTTACAGGGAGAGAATTGGGCAAAATTGTAACCATGAAAACCTCACCTTATCAAACCAACAAGACATCTCATTAGCACTGTTTATATGCCAGTCCTTGATACTCCTCGACTTCATGAATCTAGATTGCCCTCATTCACCAGGAGCCTGTTCTCTGAATTGGCTGTGAATTATGAGCACATGTGGCCCTGAATAGCTGCTCAAAGCTAATATTTAAAAGGAAAACATCCACTGCTCTCTGGATTGAAACTTCACACAATACGCCACAGCATACTTTAGCGTCATTGTTGTAGGTGTCACTGTTGTCAGCTCTTGTTACAGGCCACAATGGGCACGTCCATATCGATGTTTACATTTACCTTCCACCACACCGGAAATGCCATGATTTGTGGCGAGAGACGGGAGCAGGCAGAGAGGGAGAGAAATCTTTGTCAAATACACAACAGGGAGAGAAGCAAATGTGCTGGAGAGTCACACATCACAAATCTGTCCCTGAGTTTGCCTCTGCATTGTTCTGTTGTTCGAGCACAGTGAAGGCTGTCAACACAGTGAGAGGAGGATTCACAAATTATGATTCCTCCTCAAAGAATTCAGAGAAACAGGGAGGAGAATAAGCACCAGGTCTGGATGAGCAGCTTTGAAACTCAGAATCTCCTATAGATTATTGATTTTCTGACTAAACCTATTGTGAATCAGACTGACACCTGGCCTTTTCTGACTCTGAAATTTATTATCTTTCACATTATTTGTAGGTTTTAATTTTCCTCAAATCCGTCAATACCTGCCTTGTTTGTATCTTTTGCCCTTTTTCTGTTTTTATGCCACATTTAAGTTATTGTGGCAAATGACCTAGTATTAATGTTTGTAAACATTGTAACATATTTATCCCATTTCCCATTGGTTTGAGGTGGATTTCCTCTATTTAATTAGCTGCTTTGGTGTCTGATGATCAGCTTAACCAGACATGAAAGTTGATATTGGATGATTTTTGCTAAACCAAGGATTATGCGCAGTTTTGTTTGTTTGCTTTACTCACTGCTGTTATTGTGTGTTCCTTGTTTGTTTTGTTTTTTGTCCAATGTAAAGTTTTAAAATAATAATAATAATAATAATAATAATAAGTATTATAGTTAGGGAAATATTGTAGTTACGGCAGCTAGGTTAAGGTAAGGTTAGAAAGACCTGAACCTCTACACTATTACTTCCCACCTCTGTACATGAACTACAAACTTCTTCTTTCACTGGTTTTGGACATGGTACTTAGCTGGTTCAGCTATGCATGATTTTTGTCATATGATCGACCACTGATGAAGTATAAATCAAAACTACACGGTAATCTATATTTAAACAACAATCTTTCACCCCATTTCAAAATCTTAGCAATTAGTTTCTTCCCTTCCCATAAAGATGGTTTACTGAATCGTTTCGACCAGCTATTCTCTTCTGTTTTTTAAGCTGTCGTCCACTCCTGAAGCCTTCTGTTAGCAAAACCTCACTTGTAAATGACAGCAGCATGGCCAGCAAGGAAAGCAGGAGACCCAAATGTAGGTGGGATGGCACTAAACGTCATGTCCATTACTTTTAGCATACTTAAACAGTCTCATAAAACATCAGAGTTGCAAGACATGAACGTCGACCTACTCTATCTCTGTCAATCTGCTCTGCACTGATGTGCTTGACCTTTCTTCTGTGTTGATTCTAAGTTTAGTATTACAGCTTTTATAACAATCAAAAGACAGAAGAGGGGATTATAAAGGGGAAAGGAGCCTGATAGACAGTCATTCAAGCCAAACAAATGAGCTGACAGAGAGACGGACAAACAAAGAGGGAGACAGATGAAGTGCACCAGTGCTGTGATGTGACCAGCAGAGATCTGGTGATTCATCTGCTGTCATTTCCACAGCACATGAAAAAAAGCGCCTTTGCTCAGCTGGTTTCAATTATTAACATTTATGCCTTTTGGAGCATATAGCAGATACTTTCACCCAAAGAAACTTAAGGTGTAATAAGTGTGATCACAGAAAACGCTTACATTTCTTCACAAGCTAATGTAATTATACAATTTAAGGAAGAGTTGTTAAAATTAATTAAACGAGAGGGGACAGTTTATAGTTTTTTTTTTTTTTTTTTTTTTTCCCCTGTTAACAATCAACTGACTGGGAGTGTTTTAACACCTTCAGCTGTTTGAACCCCAACATTTTTGCTGAGTGACACAGTTCACTTATTTTCATATTGCACAGGCCTGGGACTGCAGTAACATCAGAGCAGCACTTTTTAGTAAAGTTTTGTACAGGTCAGCAAAGGGAACGGTCTGTATTTGCCAGCCTTTTCGAGTGGAGCTCCAGCAGTAAACAGCCCACTGAGAGATAAAGAGAGAGAGAGAGAGAGAGAGAGAGAGAGAGAGACATATGCGGGTGGCCTGAGAGATCATTGTCAGCCTGAGGGCATCATTGGGTACTTCCTCTCCTTTGTGCCTTCCTCATATGTCACTCAGATAAGTTCAGTCATACAGTAGGAGAGACAGTCATACATGAAGCAGACAGACAGATGGAAAATGAGTAAGAAAGAGGGAGAGGCAAAAGATAGTAAGAAAAAATGACAGAGAGACCAAAAGGCCAGCAGTTTGGCCAGACTCAGAGGTCTTTTGGTGTATCATTGTTAGCCCTGGGGCATTATTTGGCAACCCTGCCCCACCATGTCCTCCTCCTCATATGTCACTCTGCCAGGGGGTCCCCTGCCCACCTCTCCAGGGGCCATGCTGTAACTGTCCTAATGCCAAAAATAGTCTCTACTAATGGAGGGGAGGCAGAGGGGACGGATCAATAGGAGTTATCAATGTCATTGTAAGCTTCCTGAAAGCTAACTTATTGTTTGTATCCCTTGCGTCCCAACTGCCCTGAGCTATTTTTGACCAAATCATTTGCACTGTCAACAAGAGAGATGGCAAAAATACTTTCAGATTCATGTTGTGGCTTATTAGAAAAAAAAATTGATTACATTTCAATTTTTCGGACTGTTATCGAGTGTTTTATAAATTGAAATCGGACAAGAAGTGGGTTGTTTATGTTCACTTCCACTTTATAGTAACAAACCAGATCTGACTGGACTTATCCCCCAAAGGTTCGAACAATTTAAGTTTCATTTGTTTACTTTGGCTCAAGATTATTAGGCTGCTGAATTTCCAATTCAGCCAGATTTGTGCATATAAAAACCTACAAATCCAGGCATAGGTTGGACAGATTTTTCTTCAGAGAATACGAGCAGGTCAGACTTTCAGAGACAGTTCACACTGTAATCGGACCCCGTTTATGAATACAAGAGAGTCCTAAATAGAGATATTCATTAAAAATTTATGCAGGAGATACAGACGGGTGGCGGATTAAAGGAAAAACCAACATAAGGTGTCTTAGTAAGGTGTTGGGCCACTGCCATCATCACACAATGGTGGAAGAGGCGTCTTTTACTTAAGTAAAAGTACCAATACAGCAAAGTAAAAATACTCCATTACAAGTAAAAGCCCTGCATGAAAAATCCTACTCAGATAAGAGTACATAAGTATTAGCAGCAAAATGTAGATAAAGTATTACAACAAAAATGCTGGTTTGGCCCCTCTGACGGATATATTATTATATATGATGTCATCAGATGATCAATACTGAAGCATTAGTATACAAGCAGCATGTTACTGTTGTAGCTTTAGTTAGCTTTTTATACAGTTTTATACACACCGACCCCACATAAATCTTTGGGGTGGTGAGATGGTTAATGGGAGGGGGAAGAAGAAAAAACAAAGTTCTCTGACACAAATCTGTTTCAGTTTGACTTTTTCTCTAATCTTTGATTATGTTGAGATATCGGATCATTGGTTTCATGGTTTTTGCACCAGTGAACTTTCAAATGTGCATTCATCTTTGTAATGAGGGATTTATGCACTGCAACCCGACCATAATATCCCTCTCGGTGTAACTGTTGACAGACTGTTCTTGCTGACAAAGTCTGATCATGTCCTGCATTGACATTCTCAGTCACCTGAGGAAGAGTTGATCTTCTGTTTTTCCTTACATATTCTACTAAAGCTCGAGCATCAAGCTCATCAAGTTTCCAACCCTATTTACTGATGTCTTTCCCACAGATCTAAATGCAGATGTCACTGTTCCTATTGAAACACCAGCCAGTTGAGCAGTCTTTGTGACTGAAGCTTCTGCCATCTGTGCCCCAACAATGAACCCTCTTTCAAAGTCACTTAGATCTTTTCCTCTTGGCATCTTGATAGAAAATCCTAATCAACTGGTGCTCAGTATCCTTATACATGCCACAGAGCATGAGTGGATCTGCATTCATTATGTTTCTCCACTCATTTATTCAGGATTTTCTTTTTTTAGTATCCATCGGTTTACAGTAAAGAAGGAAAGACTAAAGTGTCAGTTAAGTGCTTTCATTTCTACAGTCAAGCTTGTTAAAGGTTCCCACAATCAAGTTCATTAAAGGTTTGTGCTCTGTGGAAATCTGCACTGGAGTGACAGCACGCATCCTGGTTATTTTTACATTACACTTATGCACTGTGGCAGGTTCAGAGGTTCTCCAGGTTTTAAAATATTATATTTCTTTTAATGAAAAAAAATTTTTTTCTTAATTTATCACAATCAAATATGTGAAAAATGCCTTCCATTGCTCACAATAATGTGATCATTGTTGTTGCAGTTGAGCATATAGGAGCAGCTTTCTGTAAATCCAGAGACAAATCTTTCCTAGTCGACTGATAAACGATGATTCAGAGAAAAAGGAAATGAAATCTGCTGTGTGACAGCAGGTCATCGGTGCTATAGGACAGAGTGCAGATGGTCTTTACTTCATTTTACTGTGATACATGCGGCAAATTTTCACTACTCAGCGTCTTTGAGACTCACTGATGTCATCTGTGTGTTCAATCTCACAAATGTTCCTTCCCAGTAAAATATCTCTGCTTCTATAATGTCCTGTCACTACCTTTCTACATGTCCAAGCAAATGTCTCAGATGAGTGTAACCAGTCTATAAGATGACATAACCTGTCACGTAGTGCGCACACACACGCATGCACGCGCCAAACACACTTAGTATGTGACACATTTCTCTCCCTCTTCTCTCATCTAGCAGCTAATCTACGCATCATATGAGTAAAATCCCCACAGCACTGAGATACAGTCAGCCTGTTTAGTGTCTGTGGCCTTTCAGTGACACCCAGCAGAAACCAAACTAAATTTTTAAGCCCTCTATTAAAGCATTGCTCTGGGTGTGCATGCATGCGTTTATGTCATTTGTTTGCTTGTTCATGTGTAAGATATAGTCTTTTTATTTTTTTTGTACTACACTGTGTCTAGGGAAATTACAATATACAAGCTAAGCAGAGCCCTGCAGAAGTGAAGAGCAGTATGCGCATTGTCCTCGCTGTGGCCAGCCGAAAGTCACATACCGGTGGGTATACATTACGATTAACACAGTGGCTGTTCTCAGTGCATGAACTGTATTCTTTTTGCATTTATTCTCATAGGTTTTGACAACAAACTTCACTTCAGTCCACTTTCTCCAGTAGCCCACACTTCCTCTGAGAACCGACAAAACACTTAGTACACTTGTCTTGCAGTAATAAATTTTGTACAGTATAAGTCCTGTACTTAATCACACATTTATGCAAACACACACACAACTATGCATGTGCATACAAACACATGTGAATGGAAAATTTTCTGTAGAGGGAACCATTAAGATTTTCCCTCCAGGTGTTTTAGTGCTTTGCACTATGCTGCAACTTATAAATGTCTTCTCCAGCTCCTTACTCAGTGTGTGTGTGTGTGTTCTCACCACAGTTAGGAAGTGTCAGTCTGGACAGCTTGCGTCCTCCTCCATCCTCAATGCAGCGCAGATCCTGATTGTCTGCTTCCTCCCCTAACCACAGCTTGATCCACATGTTCTCACAGGAGCAGTGAAGAGGGTTCCCTGACAGGATCCTAGACACACACACACACACACACACACAACGATTTGAGTAAGCAGCTGAATTGCAATGATATGTCTAAGTGAATGAAAGAAATTGTTTGAGATTTTGTAAAAGCTTATTTGCTTTCTTGCCCGGAGCTGGGTGAGAGGATTGATACCACTCTCATATCTATCCGTTAAATATAAATCGACAGCCAGCAGTTGTAGCTTAGCATTAAGACTCGGGGGCGGGGGTATAACTGCTAGCTTGTCTCTGTCAAATTATAACAAGGTCTGCCTACTAGCACTTCTGAAGCTCACTAATTAAGATGTTATATCTCGTTCATTTAATCCAAAACAAAAACCAAGTTGTAGAAATAATGAGAGGTTTCATGTGCCTGTCCAGCACATTAAACACCTTAAAACAACAACTTGGCATTTTCTTCCGCTTTAGTTTTTAAATAGAGAGAGATTTATAAGACTTGCTTATAAGAGTGGCACTGATCCTCTCATCTAACTGTTGATAAGAACACAAGTAAGTGTATTCCTTTAAGAGCCAGGTTTTTCATTGGCTACCTAGCATGAAAAAAAAAAAAAAAAATTTGTGCTGCACAAAACCAGTGGGAAAAATGTACAAATTCTCTTTTTTATTATTATTATTATTATTATTATTATTATTGTTCTGTCTTTATTATTATTATTCTCTCTTTAGGGTGTATTTAGGGGGCATGTTTTTCATTATTTATAAGTGTCATAGCAAGTAACATTGAGCCCCGGTGCTTAATTATCACTTCAGATAATCTCTCCATCCTATTTCCTCAATATAAATTTAAAATATAATAATTTTTCTGTCTGCAGGAAAACCCAAGATTGCTGGTGGCAGTAAACCCAACTCCAAGCTTGAAATCATCACATCAGGAACCTACAGGTGACATCACAGTTGCTATAGGTCTATGTTTATATACAGAGTATGATGATAACTGGAGGGTAAACCAGAGAGAGAGCCGGGAACTGACAGACAGACGGACAGACACAGAGATGGACAGACTGATAATGACTGCACTGAACTCACAGATAAGAGATGTTGAGGTGTTTGAATATCCTCCAGGACAGTGTTGACAGGTTGTTATCTTTCAGATTCCTGGAAATTAAATCGAACATCATGGAATCAGATTGCATTTGTAATATCACAACAAAATATTAGGTTGATGTTACAGCAACTAATGGTGCATTTCAACGTGCACCCAAACGCCTGTGTTATTTTTCCCATTAAAAGTTCCCCCCTCTAAGGATTGTGACAATTAGCCTTAAGTGGTGCATTTGATCAGTATAATAAGCATCAAACTTTAATTATTTTTACAAGGTCCCAAGATTTGACAATCAATTATAAATGCTGTTCACTATGAACCTGAACCTGGCTTTATTTTGCATCAATCTCTCAGCCATTTATTTCAGGTTAAGTTACTCTCTATAGTATTACATACTGTATTACTCTTGGTGGTGTAATTTTGCATTCATTAACCCAATTTAAAACATAAGTAAAATGTCAAAGGATAAGTCAATTTTAAGAGTCAGACAAATTACTGACTGAAAGTGATAAATAATGGTTGTACAGCTGTCACATCAACAGAAGGCAAATATACTGTATATTATGATGACATGAGATGTGTTTTTACTTACAGGTACTGTAATTTCATGTTGTTTTGAAAGGCCAGCTTTGATACATATGTAAGCCTGCTGTTGGTCACCGTTCTGAAAAAAAAAAAAGAAAAATATAACAGCCACATTAATATCTTCATGAACAACAACAGTAGGATATATACCAGCAGAACGACAGTTTTTTTTTTTTTTTTTTTTTTTTTTTAAAGAATGATCATGACTGTCCCCAAACCAATATGTTGTTGTGTCTAAGGCTAACCTAACCTTAGCATTGTCACGTCGTAAAATGGATTTGTTTTCCAACTGTATTTTGTGACAGTTTTGGAAGTTACAGACAGATATGATATCCTGCTGATGGAGACAACAGATCAGAAAAGTGTCGTTCTACAGGGCATACAGTATAGGCCTGTGGTGTATAGTTAAATACACTGACAGAGGCGCAGGTTGTTGTTGTTGCTGCTGTTATTCAATTATAACAATTGTTGTGTATTATTTTTCTGTCAATCAGTTAACCATTTACGCTCTAATCCTCTGGATATAGTGTGACAGACGTCTCAGTAGAAAGCGTTGTCGTGTACAAAAACTGTTTTAAGAGTCGGTGCATTTAACGTCACTGCGAACTTTAGATTACTCAGCACTGTTAAAACCAGGTGCTCAGAGAGTTTGTGCCCTTCATCAGCTGAGGTGAGGATGTAAGATAATATCATTATCTGATATGAAGTTGGTTTAAATTATGTTCTGTGACTGATTGATCTCATCTGAAAATACTTGGACTGAGTGAGGATTTTTATATTACAATGACACTTAACAAATGATTTAAAAATATTCATACTGTGAAATAGTGGTACCGTATATTACGAAATATTAACACTGCACAGAGTGTAATTGTGTGTAAAGTATTCCTCAGACACACGGGAGAAAAACCACAATTAAAGCATATAGACCCGCAGTGCATAACATGCTGTGTATTAATAAAGATATTGGCTGTGAAATGAATAGATTATTTCATTGCAATTAAGTGCTGCTTGGTAGACAGTTCTTTTTAAGATTAAGAAATAAAACGAGACAGAGAAGCATAGCAAAACACAGTAACTACAAACACCCTGGGACACAGTGATAAACACTGCAGGATTTTCAAGCAACAAACATAAACAATATATTGCCTTAAGGGAAGATGAGGAATTATTGGTACAAGCACAGTAAATCAATATGTCTCAGATAGTGGACAATAACAAGCTGAGCAAGTATAGAAATACTGTTGAAATGTTATTAAAATGTAGTGAAACTGTTTTTCTACCTGATTTGAAGTGCTGCCTATATTTAGACCCTATATGTACATATAAAGGAACATTTAACATTTTAGTAGGTGGTGTGGATAACAGAAGTGCCATAGAATTAAAAAATATAAGCAAATTTAGCAAATTTGCCCATTGACAATAACTCAGTGTTTTGTTGGTAATATAAGCCATAAAAGACTCACAGGTTCCTGAGATTCTTGTAGTAGTGCAGGTCTTTGTCGTTGATGGAGGAGAAGCTGCTCTGGTTGGCAATGTAGCTGTCAGGTGATACAAGTGTGTGTCAGAAGGCTCATTTGTTAACGGAGGGAAGAATAAACAGAAACATTTCAATAAGACAAAGGAACATAATAAGCCCATATAATTAGAGTTCAAAATTAAAAAATGAACTCCTGCAGGACTGCAGCTGATATATGGTACTCAGGAGGAGCTGGTAGTTTTTTTTCTTAAAGTAGAGAAACAGGCACATCCTTCGCCTCTTCTCCTCAGCTGCGCTTGAGCTATGCACTTGACCTGACGGTGTTTAAAGGCCAACAGGAGATGACAGTTGGCAACTCCCTCTTGTGATTGAGTCTAACTGTGTGAACAGGTTCAGACAAACAGTACATGTACTTTTCAAATATCGCAGCTTTGGGATCAGATGTCTAAGAACATCAAGGGCTAAACAAAACCTCCAGAGCGAACTGAGAACAATCTGTCCTATAGAAGGAACGCGTTGTAACAGTCGCAGCAGAGCTCTTTGTCCTGCAGAATCCCTGTGTCTTACTGTTGCACGTATTGGTTTTCTAAATCACAAGGTCATTAAATACTGTCTTTCATGTGGTCACATACAGTCTCAGACTCGGAAACTGAAACAAAAAATATTCTCATTAGATTTGTTGATTTTAAAAAATCATTACAAGGCTTTAGACTCGCTGAATTTATACCAAAATTATCACGTTTAAGTTCATCAAAGTCAAAAGATTGACAAGTGAGGGATGAAAGGGTAACACCTAACCATTAGAGCTATTTCATAAGGGTTGTCTAATCGCAACATCCCCAGTTCAGGTCCGGTCGGGGACCTTTGTTACATATCACCTCTCCTCTTTCTCCCTTCATTTCCTGTCAGCTCTCTGCTCTCATTATCAAATAAAGCCTGAGAAAAAGCTTTTTAAAAATTCGTAATAAAATTGATGTGTGGCTAACAATAATTAAAGAAGCTGACCCAGAATGGCAGCATTTTTCACTGCTTTACACATAAAGAAACACAGATAAATGGAAAGCAGCATCTTGTTTCCTAAAATTACTTTCATCAAAGATGACACACAACTGAAATTCAATTCTGACAAAATGTTTTTAAGGTAACAATCTTATAATCTCTGTAATCTACAAGAAATCGACAATTACGTTGTACATGAGCGACAAAGACAAACGAGGCAGTGTTTCCAGTTTCAGTAAGATTGTTGAATATTAAGTACAAAGAGCATGCACATAGATCCATCTCTGGTTTGTCATTAGGTGTGATTAACCCGTCACTGCATGTTTGTCTGAGGGAACAGGAGGGGAGTCAAGCTTACTACAACCACATTTGTCCACTATCTTAATGCCTGTGGGCAATAAATCAATATTATGACACAAAAGTAGATATTTATCATATTTTTATATAAGTTTGTCTTCTCAATCTTCAAAGGCTGCATTGCCTGTTAAACAACTTTCTGTATTGTTTCTGTGTTCATATCAGAAGAGAGCCAACACCCACAAAATATCATAAGTTATCAGTCAAAAAGAAATATTGTCATTTTAGATTTTGTCTGTGTCATCCACACACCCCACCTCTCCGATTCAACTGGAGGATATTTTCTTAGGAGATGGGGGCTAAATGCGATATGTTTGCCTCAGCTTTTACACTAAACATAACCATACATGTGAGACATCACACAAAGTGTAAGAGCTTGGGCTTTTACACCCATTCAGGTATTCACAGTGACACTGAATGCCCATTTATATTCTGTCAAATTGTGTGGTTGTCAGTGCAGATGTCATAAAATCAGGATGTCTAACCAATTAACACGAACCGATCTCCCAGGTTTTTTGGCAAGGTCGTTTGGAAGTAGAAGTCGCACGGTCATCAGTAATTTGTCTGTTTACATTAGCCAAGCACTCGGTGAAAGCTTTTCACCAGTCTGCTGGCTCATTTAAACAGCTTCCAAGGTTTCTCCAAGGCCGCCGATAAAGATTGTTTATCTCCGACAAAAGTCATCATCAACAAGGCCGTGTATCTTTGCCAAGAATGATATCGCATCCCACTTTGCCTATTTGTAGGCCAAATGCCGTTTTATGAAATGATAGTGAAAAGCTGGAAGGTGGTGGGGGGGCTGTACAGTATATCTACAATGCACACTGAGATTTGCTGTCATCTTGGTTGGTAGCCTTCACCTAAAATGTTGACACTTCCTGCAAAGATGTCGCTTTTTTTTTGTCTTAAACATCGATTTTTTTTTTTTCTTCGGTTCATTTAAATACACTAATATAAGCCATCTTGGGAAGTGTCTGTGCTAATATTTAGACAGTGGTGTTTGGTGAGTGCGTGTCTCCGTCCACATACACACTTTAGCACACGCACACAGACGGGCACGCGCTCGCACACAGACTTGGTTTTCTCTGTCAGAATAAAAGTCTATTAATCTGCTCTTATTTTTAAATGGGCAGTTTCCACGCTGGCGTTGAAAGACTGATGTGCCACATGATGGTAAAGAGTCTGTTATGCAATGTAGGTTACACATGATGTGTGTCTGAGCCGAACCCGCGTCGAATAAATGAGTGTGACTTAGATTTATATGTGAACTGGTACATTAGTTGATTTGGACTAAATTCTTTCGTTAGATAAAGATTCATTAACAAAAGAGAACCGGTTCTGGCTCTTTCTTTGCGGATAGTGTCTGCCAGCTCCAGACACAATTGGCAGAATAGGGGTGTGAGGGATGACATTCCTTTATTTGTAAAGTGTTGAAAATGCAGCCACCTTCATAAAAGCAGGGCAGGCTACATGTGAATATTTAAGGGCCATATGAATCCAACAGCTCCCCTTTGTAAATCTGATGCTTAGAGACACTCACATATCGGTGATGTTCTCCCTCTCCGCCTCGCTCTGCAGGACGGGAAAGGCATTAATAACCTGCTCCGGATCAACGCAGGAGATCCTGGTGCTGCTGCAGGAACAAGCCGACGGGCATGCCTCCGCGGACATCCAAGGATCTCCCGAGCCCGCTGTCACCCCGAGCACAACAACCCACCACCACCACCACAGGCACCGCCACGACCCAGACCCTCTCCCCGGCGAATAGAGAGCCCCGCTCCCGTGTCTCAAGGCGCTCATCTCCGGTGCCAACTTCAGCTATAAGGCTCGCTGAACAGCACCACGGCCCGGCCCAGGTTGGCTGGGATCAGCCCCGGTTCAGCCAATCAAGGAGAGGAGAAATAAAAGCAAAATCCGATGCTGAGGTGGATACAGGAGGCACAGCTAGAGAACCATCGGCCGTGGCAACGGTGACAGACAAGACAGCGAGAAAGGTGTGAAAAAAGAAAACAGGAGAGCGTGTCCCCCCGTTCCTGTGTGTTTCCTTCAGAAACCCCCGTCAGTCAGCCAGTCAGTCAAAATCACACTGCCACACTGACGGGTGTGTGCCAGGGAGGATCTCGATCTCTCTCTCTCTCTCTCTCTCTCTCTCTCTCTCTCTCTCTCTCTCTCCCTCTCTCCCTCTCTCTCTCAGCAGACACGCACTGGCTGATGCCTCCTCGACACAATGTTCTGTGTGTGTGTGTGTGATTCTCTGGTGGTCGGGGTTGGTGGATATAGGACAGAGAAGAAATGACAGTCAGGATGGGAGAGCCATGCAGTGCGCAGGGGTGAAGACGATGAGATGGGGAAAGGAGGAAGAGGATGGGTACCAGCATCAGGGCAGATCATGTATAACGTGATACCTCATTGATCCCCCTCAGGGAAACGCTCCTTGCTCTGCTTGCAGAGAGGTCTGGGGGAAGGGTCAGGTGCAGAGCAGAGGCGTTTCTTGCTCTAGGGCACATGTGCTTTTGATGGATGGATGAATGGATGAATTTGTATTTTCCTTTTGCATTTTTGGGCCGTCAGGAGCCCCTCTCACAGCACATGGTCTGTGACAAGTTTTACCAGCCTTGCCTTGAGTTGTGAACGAGGTGTCAGCGTCCTTGTCTGAGAGGGAAAGAGAGAGAGAGGGAGGGAGAGGTGGGACAGGCTCCGTTGAAGAGGTTATTTAATTTATCTGGTAGCTGGCTTCAGATTATGTGTGTAAATGAGATATAAGGGGCTATCAATTTGCAGGCTCTAATTGTCATAATCATTCCCATCATCACCGTCATTGTCATTATAATCATCATCATCATCTGGGTGTTATACTAGGCGTTTCATAAGTAGACCTGTATACAGTTAATCAATGAAAAACAAAGCTGTCTGAAAGTAGATAGGGAGATACTTAAGTGCCACATTTCTAGTCTTGAATTTGGAAATAGGAAAAAAATATATAGACATAATATGAGAAAAATAATGCAAAGAAAAAATAGCCTTTTTCTTAATGTCAGCTGAGCTGCTGGGTGCTTCCATTGTAAATAGGACAAGATGTGGATGTAATGTCTAAAGCAGCACATGAAACAGAGAGAGAAAGAGGGAGCAATCACCAATCATCAAGTCTTTAGCTGGCTTGTACTAGACCAAGCATCACCTTATTAAATCATTAGGCCATATTTCATTCATCATATGGGGCTCCCAGCCAAAACCAGACCTGAATCAATAAGCTGTCATCTTAGAGTGGAAGCTATATACAGCTGTATGCCAGTCACTCTGCTACTATAGATCCTAGCTCCTACTGCTGGATACATTTCTGACACAGAATTTGATCTGTCTTTACAGCCACTGAGGAACAGAGTTACTTCTCCTCAACCTTTCACCAGGTATGTGAGAGTCAGAGAATGACAGCACATCTGCCTGTGAGCAGCAACAGCCCCAACACACCACAGCTGTGAGGAGTCCTCTCCTCTCCTCTGCTCTCGAATGTCCTGTCCCCCATGTGCAGCTCTAATATGACGTTTGCACTGACGCACAGGCAGTGCACTGAATAGAGGAGTGTAATTATGGAGCCCTGTCTGTGTCTGAACCAATCTGGCGGATGCCTGCCTCAGACACTGGGCTGTACACATTCTGCACAGAATGGGCGTACCAATTAAAACATTGTCTCACAAATAGAATATTCCAATTACTCTATGCTCCTTTTGAAATTTGACAGAGGGTGCAGTCTGTGTTAAATGTCTTTGACATTTTAAACATGTAATCGCCCTCTTGAACCATCTGTCTTCCATAGACAAAGCATCAGGCGGGATGTGTTTTATCCAACACTGTGAGCATATTATAGTATGCCAAGCATAATTTGCTTCTTGTGCTAATCAGGCAGCATGTTTGATGCATTATTTGCAAAACACTGCTTTCCAAGTATTTATACTATAAATACTAATAGGGAACAAAGTTTTTCGGTTACTTTTAAACTGACTTAGCAGTCAAAGTCCCTTTGTAATTGCCATGTCCAGAACATGTGAAATTAGAAAAGTTTTCAATGAGTGCCATATCTTGATGACTTTGTACAGCAAAGGCAGCTCTGCGAATATAAATGTGTGGCTCCTCAAAAGTCACAGCATCAGACACCTTCCTGGAGTTGGTCCATTGACACAGAAATAATAAAATTTAAGTTTCAGATAGTACTTCTAAAATGTGTTTATTGAAATGAGATCTGGCTTGCTCAAAATATACACTAAATGAACTGGGTCATGTGTCTATTGAGCAACTCCAGCATTTGTTTCTGGATGAAACACACTCAAATCTGGTCACAAATAAAATCTGAGATGTATAACAGTGTCACAAAACCTGATGCACTATAATTTAATTCAAAGGCAAAAGCAATATTGATTTTATTGGTCAGATGGTGCTGGTGTAACTAAGCTCCACTGGAAACATGACATCTTACTGTAAAGATTTTTGTATCTAGCAGTGTGATGAGTGGTTCTTTTTGTTGGATCACAATTGTGTATTTTTATGGTCACAATTATGGGTGTTCTTGATGATTTAGGGCTGCCAAAACAGATTATCATTGAACAATCTATTAATAGTTGAGTTAAGATATATTGTTGTTGTGGTTGTGCGATCAGTCCATCGCACATTCCTCAACCCCAAAATATTTGACCAACAGCCAAGTCCCAAAAATGTTAAAGTTATGCTGAAATGAAATCAATAAACTTTGTTGCATTTTTATTTGTAAATATCTCATTTGTTATATAAAACATCAAATATTTGAAATGCAATTTTTTATCTGTTTCAGGAAGAAATCAGTCACCTGTTGCTACATCATCACAATCACTATTGCTGCATAACAGTCATCTGCTGTTGCATTACAATCTCCTGTTGTATCACAAGCACCTGTTCTTGCATCACAATCGCATATTGCTGCATCACAAGTACCTGTTGTTGCATCACAGTCACGCCTTTGCATCAAAGTATAACACAATCACTTATTGTTGCATTACAGTCAACGAATGTTGAATTAAATTCGTCTGTTTTTGCATCAGTCACTTGTCATTTCCACACAATCACTTAATGCTGCACCACAACCGATTGTTGCATCACAGGCACCTGTTCTTGCATAAATGTCCCGTTATTGCATCGGTCACCTATTGTTGCATACAGTCACCTATTGTTGCATCACAATCACCTATTTTAGTGTTAAATTCACCTATTGTTGCATGAAACTCAGCAATTACTGCATCACAATAACCTATTGTTGCATTACAGTCATATAATTCTTGCATCACAGTCATCTATGGTTGTATCAACCTTGCCTATTGCATCAAAATCACCTATTGTTGCGTCACAGGGACCTGTTGTAGTATTACAGTCACGTTTTATTGCATCACAGTCACCTATCATTGTATCAAAATATTGTTGCTCACAGTCACCTATTGTTGCATCATAATCCTTTATTGTTACATCACAATCACCTACTGTTGGATCACAATCACCTATTGTTACATCACAATCACCAATTGTTGCATCACAATCACCAATTGTTGCATCACAGCCACCTGTTGTTGCATCACAATCACCTTTTGTTGCATCACAGTCACCTATTGTTGCATCATAATCCTTTATTGTTACATCACAATCACCTACTGTTGGATCACAATCACCTATTGTTACATCACAATCACCAATTGTTGCATCACAATCACCCGTTGTTGCATCACAATCACCCTTTGTTGCATCACAATCACCCTTTGTTGCATCACAATCACCTGTTGTTGCATCACAATCACCCGTTGTTGCATCACAATCACCCGTTGTTGCATCACAGTCACCCGTTGTTGCATCACAGTCACCCGTTGTTGCATCACAGTCACCCGTTGTTGCATCACAATGACCCGTTGTTGCATCACAATCACCTATTGTTACACCACATTCACCTGTTGTTGCATCACAATCACCTGTTGTTTTATCACAGTCACCTGTTGTCTCATCACAATCACCTATTGTTGCATCACAATCACCTATTGTTACATCACAATCACCCGTTGTTGCATCACAATCACCCGTTGTTGCATCACAATCACCCGTTGTTGCATCACAATCACCCGTTGTTGCATCACAATCACCCGTTGTTGCATCACAGTCACCCGTTGTTGCATCACAGTCACCCATTGTTGCATCACAGTCACCCGTTGTTGCATCACAATCACCTGTTGTTGCATGACAATCACCTATTGTTGTATCAGTCACCCATTGTTATATAACAACCACCTATTGTGACATAAATCTTACGTATCAGGTGCTGCAGTTGCTTTCCTTTGGCTGCACAACTGGGAACCCCCTCTGTCACTACAGAACTTTGGTTTAAGGCTTCAGTGACACGCGTGATGTGTTCTGTTTATATCTAAGAACTTCAGATCCTTAGCTTTTAATGTTCTCTCCCAAAAGGGATGCAAAGTGTTTGATCTCCTTCTGGCAGCTCATTTTTTACGTATGGGCACCAACAGTATAGTTTTTCATTTCCAGAAAGAAAGCTGCAAAAACAGTTTAGTTCAGGAGTTTGTTCTTGTAAAAGAACATCCTTTCATCCTCTTCTGACGAGGACGACTACACATAACTTAATTCAAATGTTATGTGGAAATATATTCATCTTTGCAAAGTTCGTTACAATCTAAGATTGATAACAACTCTTAGTGTAACGCTAATGAATGGTTAATAGAACACCTGTGAAGCGGAGTATACATGTAGTTAAATGTCCCAGTGCTGTTGTACTCTATATCAGCACTCATGGAAGGTCTCTCGTCCAATCAAATTACTTGGTTATTACTTGGAACTAATTGTTGTATAATTAGATTTAATTTCATGTGTGTCAAAAGACTAATGTAAACTTGTGCCTGGCCTGAAAATGTTTTAGAACAACATATGTTTGGGTAAGTGATACTAAGGGAAATACTCGTGAGTTGGGTGAACAACCTGGCGCTGTGACACAGGGGTACTGAGCTCACTTGCAGTACGGGAAGTAGACTGTAGTCTGACCTAATTGCTGTCTTTTTATACTCCACCTCTGCAGTCAGTGGCAGTTAAGGCGAAGTAAGGCAAAGTCAGCCGAAGTCGATGTCCAACACACCTAAAGTCACCTATTGTTGCATCACAGTCATTTGTCATTGTATCGCAATCACCTGTCACTGCATCACAATTACTTGTTGTTACATCAAAGTTAGCTGTTGTTTCCTGTTTACTTGCCTTTACCTGTTAAAGTGGGTGTGCTGTGATTATTTTTTAAATATACCTTTTATTTAATCTTGGTAATCACTGTAGGTTCACAAAAGGTAACCAAGAACAAGTCTATTTCAAGCCCAAACATTTACCCGATCCTTTTAAGATTTATTTATGTGGGCCCCTAGAAATACATAATGCTGCTTAGATTCCAAAGCTAGGAGTAATAGAGAGATAGGGTCATGAGTGGGACGCTAGACACAATGAGGTGCAAGTATGTGAAGACAACATCACACTGGCTCACCCAGTGTATCAAATGTTTTTCTTCCCTTACTCACTGTGAGGGGTTTTGGTATATGATCTATGCATAAACAAACCTCAGTCTGTCAGAACAATTTCCCTACTTTGTTCTTGCTTTATTGAACTTCCTGACTTTGTTTTGATGAATGGTTTTAACATGTGGATTGGCTGCATCAAAGTGCTAATAGAGAGCAGTATTCAGTGGGGCCTGTGTGCCCTTAGTGCAAAGAAGTCTGTCTGGTTTTCTTTCTTTCTTTTTCGTTCTTTTCCTGATTTTTTGCATTTGACGGAAGCTCAGCTTTCTAAATGGAACGGTTATAGCAGGGCAGATGATGTAGCTTTTTCCACCAGAAACTGAGTAATATCTAAATCATTATTTATTTTCTTACAACAATCTTTGTGGAGGGTTCTTCATTACCAAGGTTATATTATATAGTAATGATTTGTTGTCTAATTTGCTGCACTTTATTGTTTTGTTTTGGTAATTCACTGTTTACTACAGTTATAGCTACTACAGAATAGCTTTCAATGAGAGCTCCCAGTGTGTCACCCAGTATATATAAATAGTCATGTGGACTCACATGAACCTGTTCTAACCTCTGCATATCAGCCATGTGTATTATGGTCTTGAGAAATTATACACTAGTGCTCTCTAGTGGCTACTGGGATACTTAAAAGTAAGACCTCGCCATGCCATTTGCACAAGCTGCATCCATGCAGGAACAATACAACTTTCCATGAAGTTGGAGGTTTCTCTATGAGAATGGTTTAGTCACGAAAAAGACATAAGTACTATTTACTAATACTTTGTCCACTATTGGAAACACTGTTCTTTCAAGGCTGTGGGGATACTGGAAGAAATGAGCGAATAAGAGAAGACAGAGGTCATAGTATGCTGTGGTATTTGGTCTGATTTTAGAAGGTTTGTGCCAATTATTCTTCCTGTTTGTACTAAAACAGCACCTGCATGACTCAACTATACACATTAACCCCTGTGTGTGTGTGTGTGTGTGTGTGTGTGTGTGAGAGAGAGAGAGAGTCAAAGAAACAAGAAAATGAAATCCTTATCACAATACACATTTGACAAAAATATTTACCACAGTATCCTAAAAACAAACAAAGTAACAAAAAGAAAACAGCAGGGAGGAAAAGCGAGGGAGAGAAAGAGATACAGGGAAAGACAGAGAGTCACAGAAGGAGTGGGAGTGGAAAAGGATAAGACAGGTGTGCTTAAAAGAGGTTTCCAGTAAGTGTCTGGCCAGTGCTTGAACATACATGAACAACAAGAGAATGGAGCTGAACACAATAGAGAGGAAGAGCCAAGAAAGTGGGAGAGACAACAAGGCCTTTGACTCAGAGGTAGGCAAAATATTTGAATACAGCCCAGACTTGTATCTCCAGCTATTCTCAAATAATACTGTTTATAAGAACTGGAAACATTTCAGACCCCCTGCAGTCAATTTCAACAGCATACTAAATGTAAACTCATGAAAAAGCCTTTGTTTACATGTATTTATTTGTTAGAACATCTCACTGCTGATTTTTACTGAATTAGACCAGAATCTTGGTAAACAAGTAACTAAATGAAATAGTTTTGGGCATCGAACTACAACAAATTTGTCTCCCAAAGTGCTTAAAAACCACCATCCCTCAGCCATAGAATGTTTTTGCCATCCAAGTATGGTGAGGTGTGATATATCTAAGTATGTTCTGTGGCTGCAGGATCAGGTTGCAGGATAAATATGCTGTTGGACCTTCAGGACACACACTTGTATGTACAGAGACAGTGCTTGTGTTCTGTGTGCACAAGAAAGAAAGAAGCACTCCTTCAAATTAACAGTTTGAATTAAGCTTCTGAGGAAGTATGTGTCACTTGTGTAAATGTATAATTGCAAAATGCACTCCTAAAATAACATAATTTAAGACGTGTGTGCGTGTGTGTGTGCATGTGTCAGGAGCAGGATCAGATATACCTTGATATGGACAGTGCTTTGGAAGTTGCAGACAATGCGCAGAGAGAGACGGATCAACAGAACAAAAGGTTGTTACTTTGTTTTTGCCAAACACACAATATCTCTTCATGTCAGATTTTCTCAGTGTCTTGAAAATCGCCAGCCTCTCTCTTGTCCCTTTGATGTAACATTTATGTCCTCTCTCCTTATCTACCCCCTTATCTTTCTTTTTTGTGTGTGTACCTAGCTTGGTGGAGAAGAAAATGGAGGCAGTCAAGGGCTATTTGGCTGAGCACAGAGACCAGATCCGCCTGTTTATACACCTGGTTTTAGCAGCAGGTAAATCATCTTTGTTAGCATCTGTTAAAGTGTAACTCAGTGGATTGTGGGTCTCTGTTTGTAGGCCTCCACAAGAAACCTATTTCTGAAATGAAAGGCATGAAAGAGCTTATCATCAATGCTGAAACAGCACTGTTCTGATTTTTCTTTGTTTGGTACTTTTGATTTTGCTACTACATATGATAAAATTACCAAACCTTAATATACTGAGAAATCAATATCTAGTCTTGCCTCAGGCCTTTCAGTGTGCATGAAGGCTTGTAAAGGGCTATTTAATTTACCTTTGAAATCTAGCTGATGTTAGAGTGGACCTACAATGCTCTGTGCCTTGAAGAATATTGATATCCGTGTGTGTGTGTGTGTGTGTGTGTGTGTGTGTGGAGAACAGACAAAAATAGAGAACATTTTTTTTTCTCTTTAGGACACTTAACCACACAATTGCTATGATTGTTACTGGAAAAATCAGTCCATGCACATGTGGACGTGTATTGTGTTACTGTTCAGACACATAAATGCACACTCATGCATTTTCTGTCTTCTTCTATAACAATGTTAAGAGCAGAATTAGTGGTATTGTGACATTTTATTGATCCAAATATAATAACAGATCATACAGAAGAACTTATGTTTCTCTCAATTATCACTAATGGCTTTTATGTCGAAATTATATGGATTGGAATTAAAAAAAACTCAAAAGAAAAAATGTGCTACTTTCAGAGGGAATGCAAGTTTACAGATGAAAACACATTGCATTAAGACTTAGGACAAAACGACAATAATTAGTTTGAAATATGAAACAATCGGTTTACGGTTCACAGGTCGTCAGACATCATAAACTTTGGTGTATTTGTTATACATGTGACATATTTTATGTGCATTCCTTAAGACATTTGCATGACATAGCAGTGGTGAGAAGTAACAAAGTACATTTAATTCCACTGTATGCTACTTTAAACTTTTTTATTCCTCTACATTTATTTTAAAACTTAGTTACTAGCAGATTCAAGTTGTTGATACAAAATATAATCAACAACTAAATTATGATGCATTAGTACAGATTACTACACCCCGCAGTATAATAATAGCCCCACCATTTACAGTAAGTGATTTACAAGTGGCATTAATGCACCAATAATCCAATCCATTGGGATACTGATGCTTCTCCTCTAGTAAAAGATCTGAGTACTTGTTCCACCACTGCAACAGAGTGATGGACAATATGTAGAGTTACAGATAAGTCAGATTTTTGCAGTGGATGTCTGTGGCAGGCCAGTAATTTTAAAGCTTACACCACTTCATGGCTTCTTGTAATGCTGCAAATACATAAAAAGATTAAAATAGTTTTATTAAAAAAGGTTTAAAATGTTGTCAGCACTGTGGGATATAATTCATATTAATTCCGAATTTATTTCAGGCTTCGCTGCCATAGTGATAGCGGCATGTGTTCTGAACTTCCACCGGGCTGTCGGGCTGCTGGTCATCTCCTTGGTAACTGTATTCTTTCTGTTCTGGGATTGGATGATGGAACGCTATGGCAACTGGGTGTGGGAGGAGCTCCATCCTATCAGAGACCTTCACAGCAGAAACTGGTTCTGGATCAGATGGTGAGAAATGAGACGGTGTTCAAACCTTGTTTAAGTTTTTCTACACTGGTGTGCACTTTGCTTAACAAAAGACAGCTACGAGGTTATTGGTCCTTAAACCATAATGATGCTAATGATAGCTCAAGTTTCTTATGGTCATTCAACGAGAAATACTCTTTTAGTCATCTTACCAAAAAGTGCAGCCCTTAAAATCATTATATAATGAACAATAAAATACAAAATGGACTGTAGGTAGACCATTAAACCTATCTGTTTCTACATATAGCTAATGGTAATGTGCCTGAATGCAATTGTGCTTACACTGTTCTTTGGCTAAATTCTGCTCCACATAAGGCTCTATGCTGTAGTTTTTCACCTGATAATATATTCTTATTTATCTTATATGGTGCAAATATATAAGGCATATAATTTGCAAGACAGTTCAGACAAGTAGGGGGGGCTTTCTGTCTCTTGGCAACAACAATGTCCTCGGACTGAGGAAATTCATTATTTGTGAAATCAGCATGAGCCCGGAATTCAAACTGGGCAGGATAAAGGAAACCAGAGCAGTTGGTGGTATAGAGAAAAACTTCTATGTGCTATAGTGCACATTTAGTGAAGTAACTGCGCCAGCTCAAGGGCACTTCAGGCAAAGTTTCCTCAGCAGAAAGGTGAAGTGGAGCCACAAGATAGACCACAATAAATGTAATAACAACATGAAACACCAAAATTAGAAACATTTAACCAAATGGGTTAAAGATTCTCAACTTTCCCGATCACGCACCTGAAGGAGTTTGATCTCCTTCAGGTGCGTCATCTTAATTCAATCAATAATACCACTGTTGGATGTTGCAAACTAAGACATACTGCACAAGACTTTCTTTTATTGCTGTAGCTGATAAAGGCTGAATGTGTCATAGTAGACACAAACTCCAGCAATCATGATGACGGGCCTGCCAGGTGTAGTCCTAGGGGTCTTCACCGAACTGCCGACAGTTAGCCACTAGCTGGTGAACATAGTGGAGCATTTAGCAGCTAAAGAGCAAGATATTTCCCTCGGGAGCTTTTGGAGAGAAAAACAAAGCTAACAGGAAGAGAATATTGGAGTTACATTTGTCAGGTGGCCAGAATCTCGACTCCAGATGAATGCTATGTTGCTGTCTGTCTGTTGGATGTGTATGTTGTTATATTTTTAGTATTTGTATCTGCTGTCTCCAGGTGTTTGGAAAGTTACAGGGTTAAGTATAAATAAGAAAAAATCAATTCTTAAAAAGGGGTAAGACAAAACTAAAATGGGACATGGGACAATTTGGAACTCTGTAGCCTTTTGGAGGTTAGATGCTCAAAAAAAAAAAAGTCTAATCCTCTCCTAAGCAATGCACCAGCTGAGTATATAAAAACTTCTTCTTATAAAAGACAGGGAATGCTCTTTTTGTCATCCTTTAGCTTCTTTACAACATACTGATACATAACACAGATTACAGAAGAACAGACTGTCTCTCTCCCCTGTATTCGTTGTCTCCCCTCCCTTCCTCCCCCTGCCTGGCATGGCATTCTCTCTCTCTCTCTCTCTCTCTCTCTCTCTCTCTCTCTCTCTCTCTCTCTCTCTCTCTCTCTCTCTCTCTCTCTCTCTCTCTCTCTCTCTCTCTCTCTCTCTCACTCTCTCACTCTCTCTCACTCTCTCTCTCTCACTCTCTCACTCACACCCTCTCACCCACCAGGATAAAATATGTGTTAGTGCTGGTGGCTGTGGTGTGCTGGCTTGCACTGGACACAGCCCAGCTGGGGACGAGACAGCTTGTGTCTTTCTCTGGTTTGCTGTTCCTCATCTTCTTAATGATGCTCTTCTCCAAACACCCATTCAGGGTAAGGGATGCAAATCCAAGCTTCAACATGTATTCGAAAACACACACGCTGACAAATGACTTTATGATCATATGTTGCACATGTGTGTTGCAGTGGTCTTGGCAAACCTTGCTTTGTGGGATTGGGCTGCAGTTTGTCTTTGGCCTGCTGATTCTCAGAACCACATTTGGCTTTGCTGCCCTGGTATGGCTTGGAAAACAAGCAGAAGTACATAAGTACAGACACACACACAAACATATATATTGTCAGTGGCTTGTCAGTGTTTTTTCTACGTTGCCAGCATTAATGTCTACTTTTGCCTTTGGTAAATTAACTGTAGTTATGAGACATTCACAAATATTCCTGTCTACTTGACTTTTAAAGTATAGGCGATTTAAGATTTACAAGTTACATGAAAAAGATACAATCAACTGTTTCTAAAGTTTCTGTTGCTAACAATTCAAAATCTCCATACAGATCTTTATGTCATTCACAGATGCTGGGTCGAAGTTTGTGTTTGGTGCCAGTTACACAGACCACTTCTTTGCCTTTAAGGTACGGCACACACTTGCATGATGCACACAGGCACTCACACATGAATGAGTAGATTTTGGGTGTTTGTGGACATCAGTACCCAGTTATGATTGAGTATTGTGTTTGGGCATATAAACATCTCATCTTGGCCTTCTGTCATGTTTGCCTGTGTTTCATTTGTCCAAGTTACAGTAGTAGTTAGTCAATACAGCAAAAACTATCATAGAAAACAGTACTTGCCAAAATGAAAGTGAAAAAGACGAGCCACAACTGTTACAAATTTAGAAACTGTCAGAATTAGGTGTATAGGAATGTAAACAACGTTTCTCATTTTCTTTGTAAAATGTGATACACTGAATATGAAACCAGGATAAGATTCAAAATCAGGATACTAGTGTGTATGTAAACATACTTAATAATACAGATGATGATGATGATGATATGATTATTGTGGACTCTCCCCAGGTGATGCCTATACTGGTTTTTTTAAGCTCTGTCATCTCCATCCTCTACTATATTGGCTTCATGCAGTGGCTCATTTGCAAGGTGAGAAAGTGGGAGAATAAAGTGCATGGACAGAGGGAAAAATCTGATACCAGATCAGTTATTTCAAACCATTTATTGTTAAAGCACCTTTCATATAAGAAGAACAGTTTAAGGAATGGAAGACAAATAATGACAGTTTAAAGTAATTCATAATTGGAGCATAAAGAAACAACGAGGGCCATGATTTTTGAATTTTAATTTGTATCGTATATGTTATAATTGTCAGCAGTTCAGTTATTTGATTGATTTGATTTTCTTTGCCATAATGATTTTTCTTTTTTTCTCAGATTGGACTGGTAATGCAGGTTATCATGGGAACGTCTCCAACAGAATCCATGGTTGCAGCTGCAAATATATTCCTGGGACACGTAAACAACAGATTAAACAATAAATTACTACAAAAAAACAATTAATTATATATTTATATAAACCCATCAACCCACTAATCTCAAATCAGCCTGGCCTCTCTCTTTCAGATAGACTCGCCCCTCCTGATTCGTCCATATATCAGTGGGCTAACTATCTCTGAGATCCATGCTGTGATGACAGGAGGTTTTGCCAGCATCTCTGGCTCCCTTTTAGGAGCCTTTATCTCTTTGGGGGTAAGGAAGATGATGAGGGAACTGAGATTGTTAAACCAGTATTTAAAAGAATATATTTTAAGCAAGTAATAAATATCAAAGATGAAAGTCCAGTTTATGACTTGAGGTTGGGAATGTCAGTGATTTACCTTTAGAGTGGGAGTTCCTGAACCGAACCCACATCTAAGAATATGAATTAGGCTGATGTAAGAGAAAACTACTTTAGCACTGTTTGAAATATAGCCTGGTAATTTTCCATTCCTGGTCCAAGGACCCGGGGGAATTATTTAGACTGCGATTTTGTGAATGACTTGAAGTGATTGCTTGGCTACTGAATTTATGTAATCATGTAATCTTCTGTGTGCTGCTCTTTTAAGGTTGAGGCATCACACTTGTTGACAGCATCATTGTTGTCCGCTCCAGCCTCCCTGGCCATTGCCAAGACGTTCTGGCCTGAAACCGAGACCCCAAAGGTCACAAGCAGTGACCGTGACCTCAAAATGGGCAAAGGGTAGGAGAGGCCAAAAGAGACAAGTATGATTTGGAAAATAAGATTTATGTTTCCACAAGGTTAACTTGCAGAAACACAGAACCTGTTCAGTCATATTTCTATTTTACATCTTCATCCTTTTCTCAAATTTGCATTTCTGTGAAATCCTGTATGCATTTGCAAAGTCTTCATTACAAGTGTTGCGCCATTGGAGTTGGCAGCTATTTTATTTCTACTACATTTCTAAGAAAGAAAATTTTTAAAAAGTGGCAGCAATGAAAAAAAGTAACACTTTCACATTAACTCTGAAGCACAAGTGTCATATAACTTTTCAAATGCCTGTGTCTCCTCAGAGAGAGTACAAATGTGTTGGAGGTGGCATCCCAAGGTGCATCTAGTGCTGTGGGTTTAGTGGCCAACATTGTTGTCAACCTCATTTCATTCCTGGCATTGTTATCCTTTTTCGACGCCGTCCTCTCCTGGCTCGGCGGGATGTTTGACTGTCCGCAGCTCAGCTTTGCGGTGAAGGGCCTGACACTACACACACACACACACACACACACACATACACACACACACACACACACACACACACAACTCTCAGCATATACGTATTGTGTGACCCACATGGGCGCACTCACACTCCCTTTATTTCTGTCTGTCCCTCCTTCAGCTCATCTGCTCCTATGTGTTCATGCCACTCTCCTTCATGATGGGTGTTTCCTGGGAGGACTGTTTCATTGTTGCTGAGCTGATTGGCATAAAGACATTCCTCAATGAGTTTGTGGCCTATCAGAAGTTGTCTGAGTTAATTAAGAGGCGGAAGGCAGGAGGGCCTGCATATGTGAACAATGTAAAGCAATATATTTCTGTAAGTCTCACTCATCTCACCTAATGTTCTCACTTTTGTTTTAATTCAGAGTAAAATGAACTTTAAATTTTGTTTCCTAATCTAGGTGCACTCTGAAACCATCGCAACCTACGCTTTATGTGGATTTTCCAATTTTGCTTCACTGGGAATGTCAGTGGGAGCGCTGTGTGAGTGTCACCTCTGAGCTGTTAGCAAGGCTGAGCACCAACACCAAACAGGCAAACAGGAAAATCAAAGTTCATGAAGATCCGGACTAGTTTCAAATGTTGAAAAATTCAGATGAATATGTTCTTATTTTAATTCAGTATGTTACTGTCCCAAATGTAAAAAGAAAACTGCACAAGATACAATTTCTGCCTGTAGCCTACAGGATAGAAAATCGAATGTGTCCTTTATTTTTTTATGACTGACATAAGTGGGCGTAAGTGGCGAGGAATCCATCTGTTACAGTTAAGCGAGTTGTGGCGTGTGGGCTGTATGGGAGTTAAGTCTGTTTCATTTAGCCTGTAGCTGCCTTATGGCCTGGGAAACAAAAGGAAACTTCAATATTCCACCCTTATTCTCCAACACATATAACATCAGCAAATTTCCAAAACTTAATGAATGCACCCATAACAACTGTCTGTGAGTTTGTTTGTGTGTTTATGCAAATGTCGAAAATAGGCTGGCACTGGAAATGCTCGACAAAAGCCTCATTCGGATCTTTAAAGATGACAATTCAAGTTTCTAATCCAAGAATTAAAGAAATGTGTGACAGTGTTGAACAAAAAGTGACTCCTGTGTGGCAAAGTTGGCTATGTCAAGCAAGGGGATATTTGTAGACAAGATAATTAAGAAATTACAAGTTGAAAATTGCTAATTTGCATATCCCCCAATATATCAAATGAACAGGCTGTCCTTGATAAAATTTACTTTAAAATGAAATCTTTTTGTAGCACAAGATACAGTGAAAAAAATCCACAGGTGTTAAATCTAAAAAGGACTGAAAAACTGTGGAAACCATTGCCTTGCTCTCTCTCTCTCTCTCTCTCTCTCTCTCTCTCTCTCTCTCTCTCTCAAACACATTGACACACTGTCAGTCATAGTCAGACTGGCTAAACATAACAAGGCATACGTGTTTATTTGCATATTGAGCAGGGAAGAGAGATCTGATCACAACTCCAGACGCATGTGGAGATGCATTTTAATGGCAGATGTGAACTGACAAACTGTCCACTTGTTGTCAGATCACCTAGGATGAATGTTAATTCCAGGTCTGAAAAGGGCCACTGTTACAAACATACGAAAGTGCCAAACAACAAATAGCCAATTTCATACAAAACGTCAAAGATTATATATTTCTGTAGTTATAGTTTTGTGTTTTTCCAGCGGCCATGGCTCCTGATAGACGGTCTGACATCTCAAGTTGTGGCTTCAGAGCTCTGATTGCAGGCAGCGTCTCTTGTTTCATGACAGCTTGTATTGCAGGTGAGTTTCAGTCTATCTGTGCCTCTATCTGACAGATATTATGTTATTGTATCCACATAGTGAATGCACTGTATGAAGAGTGTGTTTCTCATTCCGATTGCACCTTGAAATAACATTAAATTACACTGACACTGTAGCTAGTTTATAACATTATTCTTTGCTTATTTAATGCTGCACTTAATTCCACCCATGGGAATTAAGTTGGATGTGAGATAATGGGCTCCTGGGCACAGTAAAAGGCCCTCTACCCCTCCTACATAGGAGCAAGACAATACATCTGCATTGTTTGTAATGGTTTTGTGGAACTTTGTAGTACTTTACTACAGAGCCAGAGCACGTCCACGCTGACACTTCTCTAAACTAACATTATATTACAGCACAGTATACAGAATATTACAGGAACCCATCAAAGAGATGCAGGTTCTCTTTTCTTAAAGCAGAACTATTCTGCTCTCATACTGATTCACGTTACTGAACTGTTTTAATCATATTTGAATTAAATGTGACTGTAGCAATATGTGATTGGAATTAATGTTTTTGACAGAATATTAAGAGTGACTAGGAGCAAAAACATGATGTGGTCATAAGTCGTTATAACTGAACTCTCTGACTTTATAACAAGAAATGGTATAAGTCACTTTAAGCAGAGAATTGGCCCATTCAATAATGGATTACTGAATGGGCATGAAACATGCACGATATCATGTGTCCCTCTAGCCTCATACAGTGTATACATATACATATATAGACACAGACACATATCTATCTGCTAGCTCCATTTTAATTCTAACTGCATGCTGAAATTATTATGAGTCATGAAAAAAATGTTCTAGTCAGTACAAGTCTGTACATCAGAGCTACACAGTATAAAACATGTCAATCAAGTGATTTTTATAATTTGTATGATTACATTGTTGTGTGGGTTTCTAGGTATGTTGTACATCCCTGATCTTCACTGCCCACGTTTCCTGAGCACAGAGTTCAGCAACACCAACGTGACCATCAGCTCACAACTGGTCACCTGCTGCACACTACTATATAACAGGTGTGTATATGTCTGTACTTGTGTGTTACTGTAACAAGTTGATGTTTTGACTATCAAACATGATCTATAATGCTTTAGAAGATGATTTATTTACTATTAGTAAAGCAACTAATTACATCTTATAAATCCTTTATAAATGGTTCCTTATCAGAAAGTGGCACCAGTTTTTTTTTGTTTGTTTTTTTTTGATATCTTGATTCAGTTATGAATATATTAAAAACAACTTTTTAGAATTAATACCGCTGATGGAAAAAAGACAGATGCCGTGATTCATTGTATGTATGTATGTATGTATGTGTGTGTCTGTGCGTGCGTGGGTTTTATTTGCAGTGTGACAGTGGAGCCATGGAACGTGACGATCGGGGAAGAATTTAGTCAGAGCAGTCTGCAGGGCTGCTGCACAGTCACACAACCTACACACTTCAACTGCAGCTTGGTACTTTGAATCATTGTTAACAAAAACACACATCTAAGAGGTAGAAACGTGTGTTGCTTGTATGCATGTAATCTAAAGTACAAGTGTGTGTGTGTGTGTGTGTGTGTGTGTGTGTGTGTGTGTGTGTGTGTGTGTGTGTGTGTGTGTTGTGTGTGTGTGTGTGTGTGTGTGTGTGTGTGTGTGTGTGTGTGTGTGTGTGTGTGTGTGTGTGGGGGTCTGTGTGTGTCTGTGTGTGTCTGTGTGTGTCTGTGTGTGTCTGTGTGTCTGTGGGGGTCTGTGTGTGTGTGTAAGTGTATAGACCAAAAACAAAAAGCACAATGATCAGACACATCAATAAATGATTAAGTAACTCATAAATTGGAAATGTATGTAGGTAGGTAAAGTATGTTAAAAAAATAGAATAAAAATAAAGACAGTAGGTGACACATAAAAAAAAAAACTATTATGAAAAAAGAGAGACAGTGATCTAAAGACCTGAAATCAATGAACTGTCCTAGGAACATCTGGGCTAATTTTCTGAGTATCATCAATATTTCTTTAAGTTGAATGTTCTGATAAGTTGTTAGATGTTCATGAAACAGCTCTAATTACAAGTGAAAATCATGAATGTATACTGTATGTGTATGTAGCATGCGACCATACAGGAGGGCAACTCTTTGTATTGCTTGAAAATGTATGTTTCTCATGTGAAACGTGAACACGCAGGACATTTTTAGGGCAAGCAGTCTACAGGATATCAAGTGGTAGAAAGTGACAGGTAACTGGACTTCTTCCAACTTCTTTTGTTGGCCACAATGGCCACGATGCAAAATTTAAACATCATGTGGTACAAAAGCTGTGTCAGAATCATCTCAGCCAAATATGCCACGGACTGTATATATATTTGATTCCTCAGTTTTCCTTGCCTTGCCTGAATGTACCGACTATTACATTAACAAGTAATAGCAATTTATTACTTGGCCACTGGATGTCAGTGGTGTCTTCTTTTTCCCCAAAACATATTGGTAGCCAATAACGACCAGCCAGTTCTGACTGGCAGACCATTTGTCCAAGTAGCTGGTTTATTAATACCGACAGAAATGATGGACTCAAACCGCCTGCTGAACAAAGTGGACAATATCATGGTGTGCATTTCTACATCAGCATGTGTGAGCAAAGCAGCCAGTCACAGAGATGGCAAATGACAGTCTCTTCATTAAGTACACCACAAGCAAAAGGTCAGATGGCTCCCTTCTGCGGGCAGGAGGTGTGTTCACATGTGTGAATTTCACTCACCCACGGAGAGCGAACATTAGATTCAGCTGTCAGACGGTGACATATAGGGCGTTTTTAGTCCCTGTGCTATCATGTGTCCCACGTAAAAACATGCTTGTTCGCATCATGTCTCTTGGAATTTTGAGGAGTCAAGATGATTAGATATTCTGTGGAGGGCCAAGACCTAAAAAGTTCAGAAACCTAAAACAAACTGCAGGATTTTATATCTTTTAAGGCTGTGTCATTTAATCAGATATGTTGCTCAATCTATACACATCCATCCTATCCTGCTTTGCACATCACATGTATATTCATAGACCGTTTGGAATCCTATATATATTCTGTAATCTGAACAACATAGCACTGTAACAACGTTACAACAACATAATGAATATGTGCGTGAGATTCTGTGATTTGGAAATTTGCCTTTGGTAAAATGCTTTTTTCTTGAACATCTTGGCTGGACTGTGTTTACTATGAATAAATACTGGTGACAAATGTTCTGTTTTCATTTGCGTTAGGATGACAGGTGAAAATCAGCTGCTCAGCCAACACTGATACATTAACACTGATTTTTTAAATAATAATTATTATGAGTATGCATAATCCCTAATGAATAAAAAAATGTAAAACAACAATGTCTAAAAAGAAAGAAAAAATAATTTGGTCAGACATTACAGCAGTTGTTAGGTTCACTGAATGTGCCCTTGTATTTAAAATTAAATTGTTTAAAAATTTAAATTAGCAAATATATTTGGCAGAGCCATAAGAAACCATAATACATTAATTAATAAAAAAAATATTATTAATAATAATAATAATAATAATAATAATAATAATAATATATATATATATATATATTTTAAAGGACAAAAGGATAAATACACTAAGAATACACACACTAATATCTCATTCAGAGAAAATAGCACATGTAGTCATTGATTGAAACTTTAAGCATCGAAACACAGAAAACAAATGAAGATCTGATCCATAAGAGTCTTGAGGAATATCTGTAAATATATAGTGTGAAGTGTGTTTGTATGCATTGTATGTGATCTATTCTTCTCCCTTGTTGTGTATTAGTGTTGATATAATTAATATTAATTATTGCTATCCTTGTCTGTTGGGTACATTGTGTTTCATTGTGGGTATTTGCAGATGTAATATTGGACAGATGGAAAGCAGAGAAGAAGACGATGAGTATTAGGAGGCCGAGACTGGTGGATATTGGATTGTCATGTAGCACCACTCCAACAGAAGAAGAGGGGGATGGAGAGGAGGTCAGAGAACCTGAAGATGGGGATGAAGTTGCTCCGAAGAGCATACAAAGGAAGGAGGGGTCGAGGGGAGGAGGCCGCTGGGATGAAGGAAACATATGGAGGTGGATCAAGGAACGGTAGAAAACCGGCTGATTGAAACTAGTAGTTTGCAGGGATTCACAGAAGCACTTAGAAGGGTGATTGGAAAAGAGGGATGGTAAGAGCATGGAAAAAAGAATTGGAGAGGGAGGGAAAGAGGAAGAAGGGCTGATGATGGAGTGAGGGAGTGACCCAATCAGTGGAGGTGATGATTAAGCACAGATAGATAGATAGATAGATAGATAGATAGATAGATAGATAGATAGATAGATAGATAGATAGATAAAAAGGTAATGTTTCATTATATTGTCAATGTTAGGTGTCAATGTACAAGTACAATATGTTACAGTACCTATAAACACTGGGATTTTACAGTATGCTAAAAAATTGCAGTAGCTTGTAATTTTACCACCATATGACTTGCAGCCACTTACTGGCTAATTGTAGTAAGTTATTGTAATTGTAATGATAAACCTTTAACAGTGTAGATAATCATCTTATTGACAATCTCATCAAGCTACGCAAACATTAATGTGACTATTGTGGCTAATCACTGTTCTCCATGATATGCTCTCTGCTTAACAAACCTTAATTGATGCTTTAATTGCTTGTTGACACATAATTACATGGATGTGTCTTGGCACAGACGGAGGAATTAAACAGGAGAATCCCTGACAAATGTGTGCAAGTGAATAGATGGTCTAATCGTGGTGAACAGTGGCGAGGCATGTTTCTCATCAGAAAATTACACACAAAAGTAGTGCGCATGTTAGTCAGATTAACATAATTTATACAGAAACACACAGAGGTAACAGTATATTAGAAGAGTTTTAAATCCAATAAATTGTCTGTGTTTATGTATCTCCCCTGACATGACAACAGTGAGCTCCTTGTTCATGTGATCATTATCCATCTTTTTGCTGCCCATGAGAGTGTTGAACATGTTGAACAGATCAAGATATGCTGAGGAGAATCTGTGAAACACCAACATGACGTGGCCCCATTAAACATCTAACGCTGCACATTGTTTTTCTTGGACAGCCGTTCTTTGAATTAGCTTGCTATGTAGTCTTTCTATCTGCCCAGACTTTAAAGAAAATCTTTTCCGGGCCTGGGAAGAGGTGAAAATGATGCCCATTTAACCGTTTAGATCAAGGTGCATTCAGGAGTGTCTGCGATTCAGGACTCAAGTGTGTTTCTTCTGTTCTGAGAAATAATGCAGCCTCTCTCCCCTTCAGCAACGCTTGTTTGTGGCAGGTTCTGAGAAAAACCTGTGCGAGCGAATGTTTTATGACTTCATGTGTGTTTAGCCGCATGTGCCCTTCATCCCATGTGCTTTCACCCCCGCTGGGAGAACTCACACAGACACACAAGCGTGCATGAAAACACACCGATGCACACACGCTTGCTGACCGATGCAAACTCTTTCTCTGTCAGTCTCCTGCACACATACATTCCCTGGAGGCCAGGCAGGGGGTCTGGCTGGGACAGAGATGGACACATGCTGGGATCAGAGCAGCAGTGTGTGACTCACATTTCTCTCTCTCTCTCTCCCTCTCTCTCTCTCCCTCTCCCTCTTTCTATCAATCTCTCACTTACTTCTTTCTTTTATCATTGACACCCCACTCCCTCCTCTCCCTGCTCTGTTTACCCCCTGTGTCTTTGAAAAGAGTGTTTCAAATGTATTCTGCACACAAACTCATCAGGGAACTGTTCCTGAACCTATAGAAGCAATTAGATATTTGGGATTGAAATTTTGGGATTTTTACTCTCTCCCTCTCCCTCAAAGAATCATGTGTTTTCTGTCCTCATCCTACACTCCCCTCCTTCCTTTTTTCATGTAGCTAGCTGGGTACCAAACTCCTCATTACTCTAATTTGGAGAGCACGCCGCTCCCCTAATGGCCTCAGGGGCTCGAAGAATATCAAGTGCTGCTTAATTCTTTAATTCTATTCAAGCTTTACATTCATGCCATCCCTCCACCAGCTCTTCTGTCCATCTTTCCAGAAATTCGGATCCCATTTAGTGTTCCTCCACAAACAGCTACTAAGAGATGTCTCAATTCTTTTTTTTTTTTTTTGAGTGGAGGAGGGGAAAGATGTGAATTTTAAAAGCATATCAAAGCGCCATGTCTAGTCCCTCTATTTTATGCCGTCCGTTGTTCCAGGCATCCTACAAGTGTTTACATCTTTTGCTGCTGTTCATGCTTCACTGAATGTGTACTTATTTAACCCTATCGTTTGCTGAATTAGACAAATCTCCATGGTGACCGAGGCAGCAAAGAGCAGGTGGATGGCCCTTGAGGATGCATTAGGACCTTCTTGCAACAAGGAGATATATCCTAGCTGTAAGCTAAACTGTGCACCAGACCTATTTCAAGGGACAATAGAAATTCATTGGCTGAGCCTGGAATTGTCTTCAGCTTGCTGTGCATCTGAATGACCAGGCAAATTAGAAATCTAATGTAAAACTATATATTATATAACTATATATTAGGTTTATAGAACAAGAAAGTTATTTCTGAAGGAGAATAATAACACTACATAGAATACGTGCATAAAAAGTTGTAGTTTCAGAATAATTCTCAATCCAGGACTATGGACATGAAATAGATAATGATGACTTACTTCAGAAAGAGAACAAAAGAACAAGAATTTACAGTTGAAAAGAGAAGAGATTGATCATGGTGGTCAGCAACAGAAAAAATAATACATATGTAATGATGGGCATTTCTTTTCCATAAGTATGAATGCGGCAGTAAATCAAGCTTCTTCTCTGTAGATTCAGAGTAGTAGTCACTTGCAGTCCTGATAATCAGCAGCAGTAAAGTAACATCTCTTACTTCCAGATGGTGGCCTGCAAATGGAAATACACTAGATAACTGTTATTGGTTTGTTTTGAAATCAAGAAAACTATGAAAAATGTTATAAGACCGCTGTATTTTAGGCGATTGCGTAATTTAATTCTGCCTTAATTTAATTTAAAAAATCAAAGAGGAATGACAACTAAATGTGTGAGAGAGAACAAGAAACTTAGTTTACAAACTGTGGCACAATATCAAAAAAATAAATGATTGGAAAAAAAAGGTGAGGCTGCATGGAAAGAGAAACCAAATGACAAATCTAAAAGAGAAAAAAAGGAAAAACTGGTTAAAATGAAACGGCCTTGATGCAGATAATGATATCAGTGCATTAGAGAATGCTGAGTGGGATGGTGTAGACAGGTGTGTGTGTGTGTGTGTGTGTGTGTGTGTGTGTGTGTGTGTGTGTGTGTGTGTGTGTGTGTGTGTGTGTGTGTGTGTGTGTGTGTGTGTGTGTGTGGTGTGTGTGTGTGTGTGTGTGTGTGTGTGTGTGTGTGTGTGTGTGTGTGTGTGTGTGTGTGTGATGATAATTATACATACATTTTTAAAAATCAGACACATTGAAATTTGTACAAAGTACTACCTATGATACAGTTTGTAGCTGAGAAATGGGAATAAATGACTGAATTCTCAAAACCTTGTGTGTGGGAAGACGAAGGTTGTTGACTGCCAGGTGTAAAAAACCTGTGAATCTATAGAGTAAACACATGCTTGTTTGTATTTATGAATAAAATCCCTATAGGCATTAGTTGCGCTAATTGTATAGTTGGTAAATTACAATAATCCATTCATTTCTTAAATATTTTGATCAAAGAGCAAGTTTGGTGGAGTGAAGTTATAAGTAGACCGACATACATGTGATTTGTGCAATTTAAATGTACATCAGAAAAGTAATGCCTACACACTGACTCAGTAGACCCCAGTATATTATGGAATATTTTTGGTATGGCTTCTAATCAATAGATAGAGTTCTCTCCCACATGACATTTGCAATATTGACTCTCTCTCTCCTCCTTCAAATCCTGTGTCAATTTTTAAACTGGCAAATTATTCTGTGATGTTGATGCATTGTTGCTTGTTTTTTCAACTGTGTCTTCTAAGTTGTCCTTGGGTGTTTTGAAAGGTGTCAAATGAAATGTATTCTTATTACTATTATTGTTAGTAGTAGTATTACTATTATTAGCAATATTGTTATTAGTATTATTATTGTTGTTGTTGTTTTTGTTGTTGTTGTTGATGATGAAAACTATTATAATCAGAGAGCAGCAGCGATATAAAACACAAGATAAAACAAGATAAAGCGCCAGGCAGCTACATCTGTGCACACTTCCATCTTGAAAAATGGATTTGAAAAATATCTGTCCATAGTCTAAATGATAATGCATGGGTTTTTTGTTTGTTTTTCTGTTGTTGTTTTTTTTTGTAGCCTATGTCAAGATTAAAATATGTTGTATACAAGAGTAGAATTTCTGATAAGATATGTCTTTAATAATCTCATCCAAGCGACAAAAAGAGGAGAATAATTTCTTTTTTCGAATTTTCCCAGTAAAATGTTGTACAGTTGTTGTTAAATCTTTCCAGGAGGCTGCTGGAATGGACAGAGCTGAACAGTTTGATGTGGATGCTGGGACAGCCGTGTTTTATGATTTAAAAAAAAAAAGTCTTAATTTACCTCGAAATGATGACAAATAACTCTAGCCTGTTTTATGCAATGGATCAATTTAGATATCTATCTGAAGTCGTACTATTAGTTTGATCAAAGCCGTAGTCTATGTCTATCTTTGTGAAACAGGCCCCTGTTTAGGAACAGTGTGCAGGAGCTACTCCTTTATAGATTAATTGAAACTGTAAGTGAACAAAATCTGCTTCAGATTTTCTGTCCTCTATCTTCCATCAATCGATCAAGCATTTACTTACATACAGTAGGAAATTTCATACATTTCAAGAAATGCAGCTGAAACTGCTTTAGCATTATAATGAAGATAAATAAGAGAAATAGCTGTAAAAGGTAGAAAAAGATCATACAGTTTTATAAATGTCTTGTAACACACACCTCTGCTCACTGTCTCTATTGAAACATTGTACAATGACGACTTCTCTTCTCCTCCCTCTTGCTACAAACCCTTGTCCTCTCCTCGTCCACTCTCCTGTCAACAAATACCTCTCCCCTCTCCCCTCAGCCTCTTCTAAGCTTTGTCTGCACCCTCGCCTCCCTCTGTCCGTCCATGTTATATCCTTTATAATTTCCTCCCTCCCACTCCTCATTCTCCTCCACACTCCTTTTCCGCCATCCACCGTTAGGCTCATCAAATTGGATTTCAGAGTGAGAGGCATCTCAGTTTTCTTCAGCAACAAATGATTGAATTGACTAGCTTGAAAGAAGAAGGATTCAACATGAGGTTCAGAACACCCCAGTTAGTCCCCAGTGGGGCCCAGACTTTAAGGGGCAAGAAGATAAAAGGGCTGCAAATAAACATAGAGACTACAAAGTTACATTTGTTTAGAATAGGTAATTAAAGGCTTGCAAAACTGAAAGATAGAGTATTAATCTAATAGAACAGACAGTGCTGATGCATGATGTTTCCTTTTAGTCCAGGCTTGTGCAAACTGACACTGAACACGTGTTTGCAACCCGGAGAAAAACTTCCGCCATCCACCAAGCAGAAATGATTAACCACAAATATTTACTTGCATCCTCCTTGTTAGTGGGAAACAGGAGCATGAAGAAAAAAAATTGCCTAACCACTATTCCTAATGTTAAAACTGAATAAATTATTCACTTGATGCAAGATTTAAATTTGTTAACATTATGGGGAGCACAATAAAATACAATTAAGCAGCATTGGCGTCAATAGAAAAACAAACATGGTTAGAGGGCAAGACATTTGCAAGAGTGTGATAATGCATTCTAATAGACGAGCAACAGTTAGCAACCAGCTGGACCATTTCTGATCAGGTCCGTTAATAAGACTTGATAATGTCCCCATAGACATCCAAGACTTGTTTGTCATGTGTGTGAGTGTGCATAAATGAATGACTAATTTTGATTGTTTGTATAATTTTTCTGCAGGCAACATAACCCTGCTCTTCCCTAAGTGCAATAGCTTATTTAGCTTTGTGTGAACGTGTGTGTGTGTGTGTGTGTGTGTGTGTGTGTGTTGTGTGTGTGTGTGTGTGTGTGTGTGTGTGTGTGTGTGTGTGTGTGTGTGTGTGTGTGTGTGTGTGTGTGTGTGTGTGTGAGAGAGAGATCTATCTATCTATCTATCTATCTATCTATCTATCTATCTATCTATCTATCTATCAGAATTTAATTTGATCCAATGGTGATCATTTAGTTCATTGGATCCAATTAATCTCTATGGCTCAGGTCCTGTTCTGTTTGGCAGCATATTTGTTAATCCTGACTTTCCATATAATAATTTTGCTATTTTGATAAATTCTCACAACAACACATTTCTGTCTATCCTGGAAGAGGGATCCCTGTGCTGCTGCTCTTCCTGAGGGTTCTTCCATTTCTCCCCTTTAACAGTTCTTTCTTATCCATATTGAGAGTCTAAGGATAGAACGTGTTGAATGATGTACATATTGTAAAGACCCCTGAGAAAATGTGTGATTTTGTGATATTGAGTTATAGAAATAAAACTGACCTGACTGACAAAACAACAGACTGACATTGCCATCCCTATGCCACTATTGTGGCTAGGGAAAGGTTTCACCAGATTGTCCACAGATTGATGAAAGCAACACCATGAATACCTCTTTTAATGATTTAATGAAATGTGATGAAGCAGATTAGTTTAATATAAACTCCATGTCTTACCAGTGATGAATACAAAATATAAAACCACAGCTGCATACCCAAGTCTTGCTTGAATTTCGCCTCTTTCTTGCATAAATGGGTTTCACACTATCCTGCATCATTCGTGGGAAGCAGAGAACATGAGCTCAAAAACATTCACCTCATACTTTCAAAGATGAGAAATTCAGAAACTCAATCTACTAATGCCAAAATGCACATCTCCTGTGTATGGACCAAATATCTTGTCAGCCGTATCCATTATTAGGCCCCTTTAGGCATGAACACATACCAAATTCATCCATGTGTGAATTGCTCCATTGGCTGATACAGTAAGCGTATATATGTGTTTGAGGGTCTTTTATATCTTTGTAGTTTTTCTTATTTTTCTTTCATGCTATTCTTATTTAATTTTTTTATGATGACCCTAATGAAGCTGAAATGAGTAGGGTATGTAGTGTTGTTTTTTTAGTACCCTAATGCAAATGTTACTGGAGGAACATGCGTAAAAAGATACAAACATGACAAAATGTCATTGCAGTACCTCACACAAGTCAAGATATACACTAGTTTGGAGGTCAATATTTACAGCACACATTAGACCAACCAATGTAGTTTTGTAAATGCTCATCAAAGTTACTCATTTACTTTTTCCAGATACGACACGAGAGCATGAGAGGAAATGATGCCGCAATACGTAGGGACTAACCTGAGAGAAATCTGAGAAAGACAAATTACCTGCAAAATGTATTTGGACGTTGTTATGTTGAGATGATTTGATTATGATGTCTGCGAGCACACTGGATATGACTCATTCACTCCCTACACAGATAATAATCTGGAAAGGTCCAACGCATTTTTCAATATTTTAAAACACTACACAGATAATGCAAAAAAAAAAAATATCTGAGGGGCAGAAAGAATGCAATGAGTTTTAGATTTTGTCCACAGCTATTAAAGTGCACTGTTGATATAATATTTAATTTCAATCAAAATTGCATAGAATGTACAAAATCAGTTTTAACAGACCAACAACGAGACAAGACACAAGGGAAGAGAGTAAACGGCAGTTACATAAGCGTAAAGGCTGAATAGTGGTTTCTGATAATATGTTATATGCCTGTAGCAGTTTATGTCTCTGTTTTTTGCAAGACAACTGGAGGTTTATGCCAAACACTACGGCAACAGCTCAGGTGGTTGCCAAACAGCCTTTCAATCTCTGGGTGTTGTATATAGTTTATAGTAATTATTACTTGCTTTGTGCAGTTGAACTGTATTGTGCTATGTTGTGTTTCTGTTATTTTGTTCACCCTATTCAAATAAATGAAGGTTCGCTAAATAATAGAAACATCAACAAAATGCAATACATTTCAACAGCACTATAAACTACAGCCTCCAAAATGATTATAGCTACAGCTGAATTAGAAACTCTTTAACACTGTTTCAATAAAACTGAAACATAAAACACATCCGCAAGCATCTTCTCAGACTGAAACATAAATTTTTTTCTGTATAGAAGCTCCGCCAATAAAAGTATTTTCTTTCTTTCTTCGCCTTGTAAATGCAATGGTGGCTGGAACTCTTGGCAAGGCTGATAAGTAAACAGCTGTTAATGCTAACGTTGGCTATGTAGCAATAGCAAAACGTACAAATAGCTCCTTTAACCTATATACCTCCTCATCTCCTTTGGTAGATCCAATTTCCCCTTAATTCCTTCTTGTCCCAATGGTTTCCTGATGGTGACCTTTCATTTCATATCCTGCTTCGTGAATTAAAGGCATTAACGCTGCCAATTAACACACACACACACAAGCACACAGCAACAGGTGCACATACCCATAAATTAACACCCCAGTGACATATACGACTGTGATGCCTTCACCTAAAAATGTGGCCAAATCACAATAAGATCAACTGCAGTAATCTCCTTTATGAATAAAACATAATAGGAATTCAGTGACAGTGTGCAAACCCTGAACAGCTGGCTGCTGACTGATTGACTGACTCACTGTTCTGTGTGCCACTGAGTTCAGAGAGCCATGTTGACCTCAACAGAACATACGTTTGATACACCGCCTGTCATTTGCCTTCTTCTGTAGTCTTTTCCAGCCTGCGTATTTTCTTAATATTAAGTAGGGGTACAGAACAAGGCTTCAGGATGTTCAAGAGGCAAAAGCACTCTGCACAGCTTGTCAAATTACCTTCCTAATGGCCAGCTTGTCAGACTGCCTCGTCTCTGTGCAGAAAGAAAGGACAAGTTGGGGGAGCAAACCATTCTCTTCCTTGTCACAGAAAAATCACTCATTCATCTCTTTATATGATACCTTTGCTTTCTTTTCTTTTAGGTCCTGCTTCTCAAGTGCATCCTGCTTGTATTCAAATGGTAGTAATGACTTGGCGGTATGAGAGTAGGGTGTAGAAAGAGGCCGGCTGTATTGTTGGACTGTCAATCGTTTGTCTGCACTCATTCAGAGTTTCCGCACCGAGCTTTAATAGGCTTTCCCATTAAGTCTAGTTAACCATCGTTCACCTGAGTCATCAGTAAGAGGTCAAAGACCGGATTAATTGTTTCTCCTTAATTGCAAGATTACATCTTCAAAATCATTATGGCCTTTTTCATACATTGTGTCTAATGGCTTTATTTCTGGGTTTTTCATCACAGAAAAGATGATGTGTTCAACATTAGTTTGGTGGTTAAAAAATGCACAGAAAATAAAAAGAAATATTTTCTCCATTTTAAAAAGATATTGTCTCTGAACGCTTAGAAACTGCATCGCAAAAGTGTATTATTTATGTATTGATATTTTATGAAACAATCCATTAAGCTGCATCTCCTTCCTTAGACCACATAAACTCAAATTATAGGGTCAGAAACATTCTGAGCTGGGAGATGAAGATTTGTACAGAAAAAGATTTGTATTTCTACCATTAAAAAAAAGAGACTGGGAATAAAATCTGTGAACAAATGGTACACAAAGGCACTGTGAAGGAGGAAGTGCTTTTATGAACAGCTGTGTACAGATACATAACAGAAAACTGCACGTAATACTCAACACTCAAAAACCTTTCACACTGTGTGCGACACTGAAGTTACAAAACGAATCTTGATCCTGTTTGTACAGCTGAATCTGATTGGACATTGACAATCCAATCACAAAACACGGTCCAAAATGCAAGTGGCTCTGGCGTTTTCATCTCTGCTGCAGATCCTGAAAGGTGTGGTAGATTGAGATGGATGATGGGGCGGGCTCCTCCATGATCCAGGTTTACCATTATTTTCTACAGCAAAATCAAATATAATTAAAGCCATCTTAACAGCAAAAGCCAAATCCTCTTAGTTCAACCCAGAAGATTTATAAGATCTACAGAGGTAAGTACATTTACTCAAGTACTGTACATCAGTACAAATTGAACGTACTTGTAGTTTACTTGAGTATCTTTATTTTACGCTGCTTGTACTACACTACATTAGTTAATGTAACTATTGTACTTTTTACTGCCACATGAATCTGGCATTTTATTGGTTACATAGGCCTAATTACTCTTACATATTCAGATTATTAATACAAATATAATTTGCTAATTATTATTGGTTTATTGTAGATTAAGGTGCCCAGCAGTATATGTAGTAGTTTAAATTAGCCCCATCTTTACCAGCTGCAACAATAAAGTGATGTCTATACATTAATGTATTATAATCCAATTATAGATTATTACTCTGAAACAGGTAATTCTGTATGAGTACTTTTGATTTTGTACTTTAAGCAAATTTGAATGCATGACTTTTAAAATTGAGTATTTCTACACTGTGGTGTTGTTACAGTTTCTTTCCTCTTTTTGTAAAATCCCCATCAATGTGTACCTTTTTCTTCTTTGACGTGTATATGGGATGGCAATAGGCTTTTTAATGGCCTTTAACAGACCGTACCCATGACACCAAAAACTTTTTTCAGTTAAGATAAAAATCCCTGAAAACTTTGCTATAAATGCTATGGGTCTTTTCTTCATTCCTTTCAAACCACAATAATCATCCCCTCCATCCATCCCAATGAACCAAACCAAAGTAGGAAGGTACTTTATTGTTTCCTAAGTCCAATTTCCTCATAATTTTCTATTCCTTTAATGAGTCACATTCTCAAGCCTCAGCAGGCATGCACACACGCACACACATGCACGTGCACGCACACACACACATAAACAGACACGCAAAGAGGTATGTTTTTTGCCATGAAGAAAAACCATTTGCTCATTTTGATGGAGGCCTAAAAGAGAGGTTGAGCTGTCTAAGTGGATTTTTCATTACTAAATGTAATAGGGCAAAGAAAATTACAGCTGCTGCTGCAGAAGGGGTATTAGGATTGCTCATGTACTTTTTACATTGACAATTGTAATGACCAAAGAGGGACAGTGCAGCTGTATATGAGCATTAGAGAAATTAGCACGGTGCTCTCTCTCCCATGTGTGTGTTCTATCCCTCCTGTCTCAGTCTCCTTCACTCACCTGCTATCTGCAATTTGGAAAGGTACATCCAAACTCACCGGAGAATGAAAAAGCTTATTTTATCTTGTGCTGCAGCTCCAGACTGAGACAGAAGTGGAAGACTAACATAATCGAGGAAATAATATTGCAAATGGAAAGCCATTAGGGCGGTCGAGCACTTTCTCATGCTGCTTCTGAAATATGTCATTTAACATGTGCCACCGCATGACAAACTCAGACTCAAAAATGACAATTGTAATTTCCTCACAAAATTGTGCAGTTCAGCCTTTACATGAACCCCAGACCCACGGTGCACAAGTAGTACACTTAGGAGCAAATAATAAAGGTGATAAGCTTCATATAAAATCTCTAAGAAAAGAATTCCTGCTGTAAATGTTTGAGTTGCGTCCTCTGTATCTGTTTCTTGTCCACTTCTACTCAAGTAATTTACTGCCTGGAACTCAGACACTGCATTTACATATGCTAGCAGTGATAGAAGTAGTACACAAATTCTTCACTGATGTAAAATGTGAAACAAATACCAAAAAGAAAAAGAATAATACATAAAGGCCACGCCTCTTTTGACCTAAGAATCTGCCGTTTTAAATTTTTTGCTAGACACACTTTTGGCTTCCTACTTTACACATTTCCGCCAATCTCAAGGTCCATTTAGTTATTGTTGTGGAACACGCCACATGATCTTCATCAGCAAATGGATGAAAATCTTTTGACTTCATTTTCATTTTTTATTTACTCTCAGTTTTTATATTTAATTTACCCTTCTTTTAATTAAAGCCATGTTTAAGCTTTTCATAGGCCTGTATATCATATACAGCTGTAGAAGACACTTTTTAAGTATGATTCATTTTTTAAATTATAATTTTAAGTATAACGGTACTTGCATAATATTCCTACACTCTCACTTCTTCTTTGTCTTACATTTCAGCCTGACTACATATGAACATGAAAAAAACAAACAACAATGTAAACACACATTTAGGAAACATACTTTGTCATATAATTTTTCCACAGCCACACTGGGCACTCACCATATAGCTACCTCCCAAACTAATTACTACTGAAATGCATTTGTACTGTATATAGCAAGGTTAGGCTGCAGCACCACTTTCCAAGAGACAGCACTCCCCGCCGTGTTTCATTTACTCTATCACCCAATACTTATTCCACTTGTATCTCCCATTGGGTTGCTTCTCCCCCCCCTCCCTCACCCATCCATTGTATCCAGCCTCATTAGCACATAACAGGCTATCAACATTCATAGCAGGGTCCTGATTTAGATGTTCAACCTGATTAGCCTTTAATGAACTGAGACTGGCTACCCAAATGGAAGTGCACACAGTGGCATAAGACAATAACACATACATACAAATGTAAGCACAGATACGTCTTAACATTATATTCCCTGTGGTACATTTATTAGCCTCTGTTTTGCTCCTGTTTTGCTCATTATCACATTGAAGACATTGAATATGAGAGATTGCCACCTAATTATACTGTATGATGGCAGACAAGGTATACGTTAATTTGTGTAGAAAAAAATTGTTGAGATGTTTCATCTTAAAGAGAGATCTCTGGTACCTCTACAGCACTACAAGAACAGATTATACTGCAGGGCACTTTTAATTACTGTGACGTGTGCTTAAACAGTGCATATCCCAAAGGTGCATTTAATAAAACTATTAAAATCCAAATGAAATGCAATGCACTGGTGCATTGGTCTGGTTTTTCCGGTTGTCCATCTAATACAATATTCGTTTGACAAGGACAAATGGAAAGGTAAAATTAGCAGCGAGCTCATACTTCACGCATGTTTCATGTTTCTCAAAGAGTATGAAAGAAACTTATAAACCTTTCTGAACAATTTTATTTCAATATACAGTAAATACAGGCGAAGCACCACATCTGTGGTATATGTGCTCTTCAAAGACAAAAACATAGATGAGCCTCTATAATGAAGAGAAATAATTGAAGCTCATGGCCTCTCCTTTATCTTTCTTTCCTCTCGTTTGCCTCTGGGGGAGTTTATTAAAGACCCATGCTGCCCTTGGATATTCAATCATTTTTCAGTCAGATGTAATGGATGCACTGAATGAATGCAAAGCCTGGAAACTCATTACAACAATCAGAATATGAATTCTTTTTGCCCCCCCCGTTCCCTTTTCTCATCTTAAATGTCTCTCATCTTTGCATAGCTTTAAATAGTACAGACAATCTGGCTGGTGTGCTCCACTCTAGATTGTTTGAACTAATATGCCGATAACCAATCATTAGTATGTACTATAGATAAAATATTCCATCTTTAGTCTATTTACTTTGTTTAGCAATGATGCGCTGCATTTGAAGCAGGAAATTGCCCTCTGAATAGATGAATGAAGTGCTCTAATGACAAATGACAGAATGTCACATTCACATATAGCAGATGGGATGCATTGCAACACACTGCTTGCTAATCATCCGCTATCCAGTTCACACATTCTGCTCTCCAAATATGAGGCAGAGGGGCAGATTGATGACCAATATTAAAAAATACCTTCGTTTCATTTCAAGAGGGAAAACTTAAGGCAATGTCGATGTGCAGTGTTAGATCTGCTTCAATTTTGCTGGCATTTTTTTTAACTCTGGAGCAATATACTTCTCTGCGACCTGTAATTTTCACCCACTTCCCCTAAACCTCTATGTGTTTATTTTCTCCTATCTCTCACCCTCTGCTCCAGCTCCTGGAGTACTTTCTCACTGGCCTGCTCTGCCTTGGTTACCACAGCTTTTCTACCCTCTGGTTCAATCGAGATGGTCATAACACAGCACATGTCCACCAGCTCTTCCTGACATCTCCTCATCCCAGCATCAAGCTCACCTCTCCGGGCTGGGTCACGCTTCAGAACCGCCTTCTCCGCCACAGAGAAGCCCAGCAGACCCGTCAAAACCTCATCAGACAACTTCACGTCTAAGTAACCAGTTCCGTCAGATATTACTGCACAAATACTCCAGACACCATTGTTGCCGCTCAGTTTCCCCAAGAGAGTCACAATGAAAGCTTTGACACGGATCTCAGTGGTGTGGGGGTGTGCTTTGGACATCAGCTGTTCTAGGAGGAACAAGTATGTAAAAGGTGGCGTGGTCAGAGTGAGAGCAGGGACTGTGCTGTCACACTGTGGATCTTCATTAGCTGACAGTCTAACAGAGTCTGTTTGCCCCTGAGGTGTGCTGTGCGAGCTCTCACATGCAAGCTCTGTCTTAGTAGAAAACCTATCTGTTAAACTTTTTGATGATTTGCTGCACAGTGTATAACTGGAGCCTGAACTTTCTGTTGTGTTGGTAGCGAACTCTCTCTCTCTTCTCGGTCCTTGTTGAACAGGGAGCTGATTTGGCCCTTCAGTCCTCTCAGGTTGCACTCCATACGTTTCTACATCTTCAAGAAAGCAGTCCATATCCTCATCCATAAAATCGCGCTCATTGTTAGTTACAAATTCAAATTCATGCGATGGCTCTAGAGCTGCTGGTGAAAAGACAGATGTGGAAGTTGCTGCGGATAACCGCCCTGTAGCTCCTTTAGTACAGCCTTGATAGTCTGTTTTCTGTGTGATGGATCTGGAGTTGCTAGGTCCAAACCGTGACCCTGAGCCATTTAAAATGTGCTGCTCAAACAGGGCGGTTTTGGGTTTTGTTGCTCTGTCCAAACTGTTAGGACTTCCTGTTATTCTGCTGTTATTTTGTGGCGTGCTTCTGTGACTGCTGTCAGACTGCGCAGTAACATTTGTTGTTTCCTCAAAAATCATGCTGTCCAACTCATCTAGGGGCAGATCATCAAAATCTTCATCAGGAAAGTCCACTTCTGCCATGTCATGAGATTGGACCGCTTGCTGAATCCTATGGTCAGAAGGTAAGACTTCAAAGAGGTCAGAATCATCTTGCTCATTATCGTGGCGACGTCCTTGGACTGAACCACCTCTGTTGCGCTGGGTCGAACCACTTCTGTAAGAGCGAGTGGAAGCTGCACTTCTGGAAGACACCAGACAATAATGTTGGAATGAGCTAACAGAGCTTTTAACCATGGCACAGCCCATGGCAATCAAAAGAACATTTTCATTGAAACTTTTTGAAAAAAATAATACTTATACTCCAGAAACAGCACTACCAAGAGAGTTTTACGTCATATGTCACTCGCAACTGTTAAGTCTTATCTTTGATTGCAGCCTGAAGTTGGTGAATTAAGCAACTTGCCACCAGGCAGATTCTTCTGCAGTTTATACTATAATTAGTAAATTGCATTTATCCTTATCAAACTGCATTGTAATGAAAACTGGTGAATATCAACTTGGAAAAACAGAAATGTATTGGAGTGCAGGAGTAAGAGCTCCAGTACACCGTACACAATCGATTTTGGTGTGACGTTTTGATTCTGCTCTGCTGTTTCTCCTCATTCAGCAGTTCTAACAGTGTCTTAAGCACAGTATTCATTTAAATCATTCTTGTTAATGCAACAAGAATTTGTATCTTTCATTAAAAAAAGGAACAAATTGGTCGAAAGCAAGCAAACAAAGACAGCAACAATTTCAAAAAAATAATACAAAATAAGTGTGTACATAGGCTGTAGAATGAAAGCGCTAAATGCTTCCTCAAGTAGCTGAACGGTGATTTGATATTTTTCTCTGAAAAGTAAAATTCAAAATGTTAACGTATATTTGCCCATCAATGAAAACCGAGGAGTCACAGCATTAAAATGTCAAGACATCATAATGTTAACCACTCACCTGGATGAGGCTGCTGAGACAGAGGAGGTTCTCGAGAACTGAGTGGAGGTCTCACTGAGTGTCCCGTAGCCACTCTCCTGAACAGACCCATCCTGAACCCTTCCCACTTCTTCCTGGGCCCCCAGACTGGCCAACAACTCTGCATCATCCAGCTCCAGGTCCTCCATCTCCTGATTACCTGAAAAGAAAACAAAAAGAGACTCTGTATCAGGACTGTCTTAAACTTGAGTTCCTTCATTCATTCCTCTAATTAATCATATCAGCTGACCATCACAAAAAAAAAAATTAAAGCATCCATTAACTTTCTTAAAAAGGCATATGGTACATATTCTGTGCTCTCAGTGACCTTTGTAGCACATGATCTACCATTAAACATACACAAGCTACCTTGATGTGATGCTGGTGGGGCCTCCTCTCCTTCCTGCTGCTGCTGCTCCTCAGGAAGTCCCAGCGTCCGACACAGCACCCTGCCCTGTCAGGATTGTATAGAAACATGCCACTCAATCTGTATATATTATTGCATGTTATACACTGTATAAGAACAGCTGTGATTATGTCTTTGTTCTCACTTAAAGCGGTAACCAAACCATCAAACCTTGATATATTCTCAATATATATACGAGAAACACAAATCAACAGGTGATTAGTTCCAGTTTATATTCATAACAAATGTGTAACTAAGACACAGAAAACACAAACATGGATTCGTAAAAACCTACTTTTGACAGATGATAGAAACCGACAGTTTACCTGATTATTCCTGTCCACCAAGTCCTCCACCTCACCACCCAGGACTTTGATGTTAGCCGGCCCCAACAGCAGCATCCCAAGTCTGCAAACCATCTGTCCTTGCAACTGCAGCTTCACACCAGGCCTGGGAAAGTCACCAGCATTTTAGAAAATATATAGCTAAAAGAAAGTGTTTTTAAAATTTATTACAAACAGGCAGCAATATAGCAGTTCCATGTCTGTGAACTTCAATTTTGCTTTTGTGACTTCTCTACCCAAAACTAAGAAATCCTCTGTAGGTAGCTGAAAGTACTCCCTCTGTCTCTCTAAAATTTGCTTAAACGCATGTGTTATTATAAAACTGAGGCACAGTTGCTGACAAGACATTTTTGCTCAATTTTAGGAGGGCATAGTTCTTCTTTTTATATGATTAGCAGCAAAAAGAGTGTCTTATAGATCAAATCTTAACCTGAGCGCTGTGCTGAGTGCAGGTATAGGCCGATACTCCATGGCCTCCAAGCTCTGGACTCCATCTGTCACCTGTACAACAGAGACAGTATATATGACCAGGAAAAACTGAACTGTGAAATTATTGTGAAATAATTACATTCTAAAAATATTGAAAAAGAAATGTTCAACATTATTGCTGCCCTAAACTTATTTTACTTAGTTGTTTTAGAAATTCTAAAAGTTGTTTAGCTGCAAATCTTCCCTGATTGAGTGAATTTGGAAATAATTGCAGCTCTGTTGAAAATGTAAAGCTGGTCAAAGTTCATCAAACATATCTGCTTTATTACCTAGCTGCCTTTTGGCAGTGACTTCCATGCATTTCAACGCCATGCAACCAATGACTCCTAGGACTTGCTCAAAATGGTCTGAGAAACAGTGAAATAAATGGAGAAAAAAATAGCCAATGCAACGTTTCTAAGCAACACTAACACTATTCTTGAGAAACCATAGAGCTGTGACAAGTGTATTACTTAAGGTGAAAATTACAGTCTGCGCCTCATATTCCAGCAATTTACTCTTTCATAAATTCTCACTGCTTGTACCTGGCCACTCGGATTCAGTTAGTAAGAGAAGCGGAAGTCTTCATGATTTTACCCAACCAAACACAAAGACAAGCCTCGTTGTATAGGGTTGAACAATATAATTGTGCAGACTTATAAATAGTGTGACGCTGCATTTATATCAAATCCACTATATTCAATACTAATTCATATAATGCAAAAAACTACTGTAACACAATTATGCTTCAAGTCTGCTGTGATCTCAAACTTTTCTTTTAACGAAATAATAATACAGCTCTGTCCTTGACGAGTACCGTTTTCCACAACAAGGATCTCTAAAAGGAAACCTTGCAATAACTGCTAGTCTAGCAATAAGCTGTGAAGTGCTACAAATTATTTCACTGTTGTTTGTTATGAGAGAAAAAAATCTCTGCAAGTGCAAAGACACTCTCACAATGTTTTATTGAGTATGGGTGTTAATGCAAAAGCCACTAGTTCAAAATACACACACAAACATACTAATTAGAGGTAAGTACTCATAATTTGTTGTTGTGTTTTTTTAATTGAACTTGTTTCAAGGCTAAAAAAATCTTGTTTACCTTCAAAGATGAGACTGCCTTAGTTGAGAGGCTGACAATTTATATTACAACTATTAGGTCCACTGGGGCACAACATCAAGATTTTAGGGTGATTTGTTTCTGAAATGCCTCTGACCTGCAGTAGTAGCATACGGGTAGGTTTGGCTTCCCAGGGCCTCTGCGTGATCTGTGTGACTGCAGACACCTCGTCGTTGCCACAGTCAGTGCCCTTCCACTTCTGCAGCTGACCATACGCAGGCTGACTGACATCCAGTAATGAGTCAACCTAAAACAGAGTGAGATCTTTGATTACATTGCCTTTTCCCTGCATATTAATTTCTTAAATATCTAGTTAAATATTTGACACTACGGTCTTATTACAGTATAATGGACATACAGTTCGGTACTTGAATTGCTAGTATTATTTGTGAGTGGAAAATGCACCTTTGGCTCCCATCATTGTATGTTCGGAACATTTAATTACTCTGTCTCAGGGTTTCCAGCTGGGTTTTTATATTTTCTGTCTAAAGAAAAACTGGAATCCAGTGGTGCTTTGTTATAAAGCAGCTTCTGACTGTACTCCAATCATCTCTTTTCCATGAAGTGCCCAAGAGCCTTAATTTTGCTACAACAGCTTGCTGTGTGATTTTGTCTTTTTTGCCTATAATTGTCTTCTTGGTTTAATATCTGTATTGCACAAAAGAACACACCAATCATGAAACCGTGAAAAGAAAATTTTCTCTGGTCAAGTCAACTCTGGCTAATTTATCATTTTCTACTGATCAACAGGCATTGTGCACAACATGAGATCTAAAAATAAATATGAGTTTAAATATATGACCAACAAGCCTGCACCTGGACACAGAATGTGCCACTGAGTTCAGTCTTCTGGGCCACAGCAAGTCCTCCAGGGAGAACAGCGTAATCCAGGTCTCTCAGATCTGTCAACAGCCACTGGTCCAGCGCCTAAAATTGACATGAAACAAATTATGATACACTAACCTCAATAGACCAACACTAGTCACACTTATCTTTGTGTCAGATCTAATTGTGCTATTAGAAAAGTTTCAATATTTCAAAGAAATTATTCAGAAAATTGAGAATTTTCACAGGGAATTTGAGGCATAGTGACTCAGCTGTGTGATAAAGTCCCTGCAAATTTTAGATAGATAGATAGATAGATACTTTATTTATCTGCTAGGGGAAATGTGTCCATTAGCTCATTGTTGATGATAATAATAATAATAATAATGAAAACAGTTAATAATGAATATACAATAATAATCAAATTAGTCCACTTCCTTTGGCTGAGGTGTTGCCTGATGGCAGTGGGAACAAAGGATCTCCTGAACCTCTCTGTTCTGCAGCATAGTGAGATGAGATGTTTGCTTCTGATTTTGGTCTCTTATTCGTGATATGAACATGATCATCTGCATCACTGAATGAACTGATGTCAATGTCATGATGCTGGAACCACCAGGAATGAAGCATTATTCTCCTCAACTATCTATATGAAAAACAAGATAAACCTTGGCCATGGAGAGACACAGTTGTTCAGCAACAGTATTTAGGTACAGTGTGGCGTACAACTGATGCGTCAATGCAGGAAAACATATCACACATGACACCACCGGCAGCTGGTACAGCTGACACCAGGCAAGATGGATTCATTCTGTTTACACAATTTTTTTTGCCCTGCTATCAGCATGTTGTAACAAAACCGGGTATTTGTCAGATCAGGAGGTGTTCTTTCACTCTACCACCCACATTTGCCGATCATTACCCACTGTAGCATGATCTTTCTGTTCTCAGCTCACAATAGTAGAGATGTGCCTGGTCTTTGGCTTTTCTTTGCTTGTCTGCTTCAAGGTTCAATGGGTTGGTCTTTCTGTGTGCTACATATTAGGAGTGTATGGTTCGGCAATATTTGATGACTGCTGGGCCCCACATTGTGTATAGCATCTCTCAGCTAGTTAAATTACACTCTGCGTTGCTGCATCTGCGCATGCAAGGATACTGGAATTTCCTTCCATACAAGAAAGAAAGAGACACAAATCATGTGCAATGTCAAGGAGATTATTCATTTCAACCTGGGTTACTTCTTATAGAGTGGTTCACAAGACAGAATCACACCAAAGAGCTAAAGAGGTATATGCCATCACATGCAACAGCTGCAGGGATGCAAATTAGTTATTTTCATTGTTAATCTGCTGATTATTTTATTGTTTTTCATGTTTAGTTATGTAATATAAAAAGGTGACATCTGGTAATTTTGTTGATTTTTGTTGACAAAAATCAAAGATGTTGACAGTTTTTAATAATTTAAAATGGAGAAAAGCCTCAAATCTCCACATTTGAGAGACCAGAACCAGCAATTGACATCTTTACTTGATTAAATGGCTTAAATGATTAAAGAGATTATCAAAATAATTTTAGATAGATTTTTTGTTGATTATTGGTCTGATTGTTTCTGCTCTACACAACTGTAGTGAACACTATTTACTACAGGTGAAATGGCAAGAACATTAGATAAGAGACTGAATGAACAGTGGAAGCAGCTAGCAGCTGCCTGTGGACACCAGACCAAAACTAGTGACAGCATCAACTGGGAAGGGGTCAAAGGTCATCAACCAGTAGTCATTTGATAGTCCATCACACACGACAAGAGACCAGCTTTTGAACTGACACAGGGGTAGTCATCTTCCCCCATCTGTTATCACATCCAAGGTTTATACTTAATCACATGATAATAACTGAGCTATCTCCATGACAACTGTGCAAACCCCATCTGCTGAGAAAAACCATGAGACGGAAAGCTCCAGAAACAGCTAGTAACTGGACACTGAGTTAACATTTTTTGTGAAGTGTGGTCATTTTGCATTCAGCTGTGCAGTTAGACAGTCAGACATCCTGCCTACCTGTTGGTTGATTTGCTGCTGTGACAAACGACCTGCCCCTCCTGCCTCTTCCTGTAGCCACTCCACGCAGGCTTCCAGCCAGGCAAAGGGCACCTGGACATGCCAGGAGGACTGCAGCCAGGCTTGTGTAGCATGCACCACTGCCTGTATCTCAGGTGCCATCCTCTTCCTGTGTGTATTTGACTTCCACTTTCTGCTATGTCTATACAGGAACACAACTCTAACTTCTGATAGGCTGTTATTTTGAAGTTGATGCAGCCAGGTTGATAACAGAATTCAGTTATTTTTCAGTAATGACTCTGCTGTGAACAAGACATTCATGGATTTATTTGCAGACTGAATAGTTCCTGTTCACAACATTAACCCACTGTTATTTTTGTAAAAACTGTATCTAAAAGGTTTTGTGATGGCACATTAATTGTCAAATTTCCCTCTGTTGCAAGTGCAGTCTACAAGATGTGGCTCATATGCTGCATTTAATTTAATTCATGGCACAGAACCCTGCAATTCCTGAGGTCTTAAAGGGGGTCTCTACTGGTAAGGGGTCATCTTCTCTCTGCATCTCTGGAACCACTTGACAGCATAACATAAACCATAGGTATTGCTTCCTGTTATTTTCCTGGGGTCATATCAGCATGTATAAGCTCTGTATCTCTGCAGAGGGTCACGTACTGTGGAGGAGAGAAAGAGGCAGACTAAGTATTAAATGCAGGCAGGGATAGCATGCGAGAGAATAATAAAACCTGGAAAAAATAAAGGTTATATTCAGGAAAGCACTGTTGTAAACGTTACCTGAGAAGCATGGAGGCAGCCTCTACCATGAGTGTTGTGGATAGCAGCCAAGGCGCCAAAGTTGACTAATCAAACTTATTTAGCTATAGTTAATGCTGTGGCACCTTAGCTTTGTGTCCGTACATGCCCACAGAAGCCCTTATGTTCAAATACAAATCTTTTAAACCTAACAACAGGCTACTGCCTCTACAAGTTCTCAGAAAGACACAAATCCACACTAGCCATGTAGATCATACCTTATAAACAGGAATAACTTGAATGTCCACAGTAAACGACCGATCTAACTGTAGCCGGAAAGAGGGCTATTGCATTATTTTGAAAACGCCTCCAATGTTGCGATTGACGTCTGTTGTAGCCAATTGGATCGCTCTCCTGTTTGATTTGCTTTCTGTTCAACCAATCAGCACACTTTAGCTGAACTTGTAGATTTCCAGGTTCGGTAGAGAAGGAAGGGGGCGAGCGAGGTGTTGCACCGCAGGTTTGTGTTTTGACGGTATTTTCCCCGTTTTTTCTGTGCCACATTGAGTTTAATGCAACCGAAGTGTAAATGTGCTTTATAAAATATTTATTGAGCATTCCCTTTGTTTCTTATTCTGTGTCCGGGTATAACGCTGGCTAATTAGCTGGCCAGGCTAGCCCCTCTTGTGCTTAACCGAAATTATAGCAACATGGCGAAATTAGCTAGCTGCTAGCCTAAGTGGCTAGGGCTGGTCTTTGTATTAACCGATTGGTACGGTTTTATCAACCCACTAGCTTTAAATCGGTAACATATCGCGATGCTTTTTGTCGTATGCGACTAATTACGTGTTTGAAAGGAGTATGGTCGAAATGTAGTGAAATTACCAATCCAAATCGACACGATGAAGCTCGTAGCTAACGCATTTCCCTCCAGGCTAGTTAGCCATCCCGGTAGCTAGCACTAACCACAGTTCACGATTTATCGTTGGGTTCAATTGAGCTAGCTAACTTTCGGTTTGGGCAGTGTTAGCGTCTAAGTGCTTAATTTGTGGCGTCAGTTGTTAAGCTGTAGACAGCTTAAAATTGAGAGGTCACTGTTATTTTCCGGGGTAAGATAGCAATTGCGTTATATATCAGCGCTACTGTGGGATCTAACGTTAATATTGTTCGTTCATCACTCAGCTCTTGACTAAACGACCGTGGCAGTCGCTCACCTCCTCCACTCCGAAACATTACAAAACACCTGCCTCTCTCCACCCAAGAAATCCTATTAATATCACGATGTGATAACATTAAAAAGCTAATTGCGTCCCTTCAGGTGATGATTGTAGGTTTTAATGCTTGCTAGATAGATGTTAAATAAGCACACAAGACCTGTATTGTTAAGTAACGTTATCAGTCACCGCCATCCAAACAGAGAAATAACTTAGTGACCGGAATCGGTGCATTTCGGTTGCTGTCACTCGGCCTTTTTCATTTTACATTTCAGTATTTCAACTAGCCTCTCCCTCCCCGGCAGGTCGCAGCAGCTGTTTGGTCCTTGCTTTTTTAGTTCCGCCTATCAACACGCCCTTGTCCCTGTAATAAATATCGGTGAGTGCCGCTTTTCCGTCAGTTTTTTTCGCAATTTCATGCCGGCTTCTCGAGTAACCGGATAACCAGAATATAGGTGTAATGTCTAAGTTCTTCTTTCCCCTTCTTACAATGCCGACAGGCTACCACAGCTCAGAGGGGCCAGTTTTCTGCTTCTCTCTCCCTGCTGCCTCCTTCTCTTCCCCGGACCAAGGTGCCTACCGCATCTCTTCCACTGTCAGAAGACCATGGAGACAGAAATTGAACAGCAAGAAGACACTTCATTTAGCAACACGGAGACTAACGGTATAAAACATATCTTCTTTACATTTGTGGTTATGTTGTCAAAGTGCATTGGTTTATTGAGAGGTTTGAGAAATCCATCTATATTAGAAACGTCTATGTGTTTTGTAATGAAAGGACAGCAGGGACAATGTTGTAGGAGCTGCTTACTTACAGCTCTGATTTTGAAAATTAGTGCAAGTTATCAAGGATTATGAATTTTCACTTGGTATCCCTCTTAGAGGTTAAATGTCTCAAAATGTTTGTGCATCAGTCATAGAATAAAACTATATATATACATACACACAAAATTGTGCTTGTGTTGTCATAGAAGAATTTCCTAGTTTTGCACACAATTATTTGTAGCTTTAGCTAATAATATGAAAACAGAGTCTGAAAATATAAGTCTTGTTAGCCTGTGCTTTCTGTGGTCTTTCTGATAATTCAATTTTATCTAGTGGATGGCTGTGCATGCAGGGTTGTCAGTGTGTGTTTTTATCTCCTTATGCCAGGTAAGCGCCCTGCTGAGGATGCAGATGAGCAGAAATCATTCAAACGCTCCAGGAACTCAGACGAGATGGTTGAGCTCCGCATCCTCCTGCAGAGCAAAGTAAATCAACCCCCTTTTCGTTTCACATTTCATGTTGAACCCCTTTCATGTGATTATCTCTATTTTTGTCTTTCTTTTGCGCGCCACCAAGACTGCCGACTTCTTGTACTGCCTCCGTTTTTTAGGGTTTTCTTTTTGTTGCCCTGATCACAAATGTGCCTTTTGATACACACACGCACCTTGTTTTTTTAATGGGAGTACCAATGCTCAAGTTCTTTTTAACATTTATATGTATTTTTTATGCTTTGTTTTTATAAGTATTCTCTGTATTCTCAGAACGCAGGGGCTGTAATTGGAAAGGGTGGCAAAAACATCAAAGCCCTGCGTACAGACGTGAGTACATCTATCTATTTTATACACCCTGAATTTTTATTTTGTTGAGATTTTTTATTTTGTGTTTTTTACTTTTCCCTCCATTGGTGTTCCGCCTCTCAAAACTACCCAGTCTCCACTATAAGACAGCAGTTCTCATTACAAACATTTACCCTGGGATAAATAATTAAAAACTTATTTTGGTATTTGGCAATGTTTTCTTCTGTGTAAACAAGGGATGTGGTTAGCTGATGCCTATGTTGATATTAGCCTTCTGTTCATGAGATCTTCTGACAAACGCTTTGGGCTTGGTTTTATGATTTCGTTCTCACATGAAAACCATGTGATTGCCTCAGCTAAACTGGCCCTAGGCACATAAGTACAATTTCATGTCCATTTATTCCTCTATAATGATAGTTTATTGTAACAATGCTGTTGTGGCAACACTGATGCTCTTATTAGTTTAAATTTATGGCCACAGTTTGGTGTTTGAAGTCGCCTGCAGTGCCAGCTAACATTTTTTATAGGAGTTAAGGCAACACGGACAGTACTTAATTCATTCAGTGTCATTGCCTGTTTTGTAGCCCTCCACAATTTGTTCAACCCCTCTCTCACTGTCTCTGGTCTATTCCCCAACTTTGAACTCTTCATGTTTTTAATATGCCATTACCCATTTTCCAATGTCACCTTTTCTCCTCTTCTCTCTTTGACAAACCAATCTCTGAGAGAATCAAATTAAAGTCACGTTTACACAGTGTAGAGCCTGTATATTAAAAATGTATTCCTCTCCCCTCTTCCCTCTCCCTTGTTTATTATTTACTGTTGACTTTTTTGCCCACTTCCTCCTCTGTTGCCCATGTTCTGGATGGCCCCTCCTGCGCCCGCCCACCTGACACCCTGGTTGGCCCTGCCCATAATCGTGCCCTGTCCCTAAATGGGCGCCTTACTTGATTGACATCTGTGCTCGAATGGCCCTGGCCCCTGCCCATGCCACGCCCAGTACAATGCCAGTGTGTCAGTCCCAGACAGCAGTGGGCCTGAGCGGTATGTCCCTAAGCTCCTCCCTCTCACTGCCTGTCTACAGGTCAAACAAACAAGAAGAAATGAATAATAAATAGTCATCCTGCCTCTGTCAAGTATTTTAACCTACCTGTTCTCACAGTATTTTAGCCTGAGTCAAAATGCTTAAATGCATTCATGTCCAAATCTGCCTGTTGAGCCTGTAAAAGTCATGTCAACATCCGTTATATGCCATTTTTAAAGTCACGTCAACATTGAAGCATAGGCTGGTGTTGTCAGGATTTTTTTCCACAATCTGCCACTGTCTTTTTAAATCTTTGCTATAATCTGTGCAATATGTCCGTGTTTTTTTTTTTTTTTTTTTGGTTTATTTTTTTATATTTATTTTTGTTTTATTTTCATTGATGATTACCTGTCCTCTTTTATCTTTCGCGTTTTCACCCCCCCCACCCCCACCCCACCCCCAAGTGGATATACTGGTGTTTTTGTTTTTTCGTTAGTTTCATAAGCTCACCTGCTTCTCGCACCCATCTCATTCTTTCCTTGTGATGTCCTCATTATATTGAGACACTCAGACTGTTGATCCATTCTCAAACGGAAAAGGCAAGCTAGGATTCAAGTGTTGTGTATGTGTGTATGGGTGCGTGTTTGTTTTTCCTTTCCTGTCTTCTGCTTCATCTGAACTTGTTTATCAACTGCTGGAGCTACTGAAAGTACAGATTATGTCTCTCTGTCCCACTCACCTCTGCATTTTTTGGTTTTGTTTGTCGCTTCTCCCATCCCTTTAAAAAGCATCAACTTCAGTGGTGGCAAACCTCATTTTCCATGGTGTAATCTGCTCTGTTTCCTTTCTTCAGCTGTCTACCATTCTACTTCCATGTACCAACTGTGCTTAAGTTCTATTGATCAGTAAATTCATTGTTTATTTTATTATGTCACTAGGTGGGTGCAGACAACAAAATTTTATTTACAATTTCTTGGCCAAAATTAAGAATCAAAATAGCTATCTGATCCAAATTTTTAAGATGGAACCTTTCTCAAATGATAGAAATAGGAAAGAGGAGTCATTCATTCTCTTCATCTTCCCTGATCTTTAAAGTTGTGTTCTTATTTTGGGTCTTTGCAGTCAAAGTCTTTGTGGTGTGCATCCACCAAACTATGCTTTAGGATTTTAGAGTTCTCACTGGAACCATTGGTTCTTATTGCTGCCAGATCGTCCTCAGATTCACCCTCCCCGTTTTGCCCCTTCAGTGATCACCTAATGCAGTCACTTTTCTTTGGGTCCCTTTTTATTTTGTCTCTTTTCTTCCTTTCTCTGGACAAAAGACTGTTTTCTTTTCATCGCATTGTTTGGGTACCAAGTTTTTCCCAGTTAGTGTTGAATTACCGATGACCTTGCATGTGAATGTTTATAAAACACTGGACCTCAACAGTTTATTTAGCTGTGTTAGTCTCAGTAGAGAGATGGGTAAATGGGGTTTGACTGTTTTTCTATGGCAAAAAAGGGGATGTCATGAATTCTCTGATCTGAAATGTTGTTCCCTCCCTCTCCTGGGATGCCTTGCTGGCACTCCCCAACCCCACCCTCTCTGTGTGGCTGTGCTCTGCCTTGTCATTGGTGGGTGAAATATGAAGCATCCTGAGCATCAGTGCTGACATCGAGACAGTTGGAGAAATCCTGCTGAAGATTATCCCAACACTGGAAGAGGTGCGTGCCTCTTGAGCTTATTTTCTTTGTCTTCACGTCCAGTTGAACTTAGTGAATTAAATTATTCATTTGGAAGTGAAAACAACTGGTGCTGAATTTATTGTATGTGCTGTAGTTTTGTGTGCTTGCCAGGTATTTTCACTTGCAAAATAGTAGTATATGAATTTATGCATATGTAGATATATTAAATTGGACTAGTTAAAACCAGTCTAATTACTTGTGTCTTAACTCTATTTTAACTTGCCATTATCTGTCAGATATCTAAATAGATTTGGTCATGGTGTTAACTTCTTAAATGTTTCCCTCAGTACCAGCAGTATAATGGTATGGATTTTGACTGTGAGCTGCGTCTGCTGATCCACCAGAGCCTTGCTGGATCAATCATCGGGGTAAAGGGAGCCAAGATCAAGGAGCTCCGGGAGGTATGTTGATACATGGACATGGGGATCAGTTTTCACTATTAAGTTAGTTGCAAAGCAGTTTACAGACTGAAATGAGAGTAATGTACAACAAGTGTTCTCACCCAGCAATGTGTGCCGCAAAATACATGACAGGATTAAACCCAACACAACAAAAGTTTTCTCTTGGTAATATTTTGCTTTATATTGTGTTGGTTGTTGCATTTTATAAACTGTTAACATTCTTCTGAATCTATCTTCAATGTCCTGGAAGACTTAATGTACCTCAAAGACATGGAAATACCCATAAAATGGCATAGTTGTTTTATCTGTGAAATGTTAATTGTTTTTCTGCACTAGAATCATGTACAGATGGGTGACAAATTAAAGGGAAAAACCAACGTAAAGAGTCTTGGTAAGGTGTTGGGCCACCACGTGCTGCAGGAACAGCTTCAGTGCTCTCTGGAACTCTAGTGGAAGGATGGAACACCATTCTTCCAAAAGATATTCCCTGATTTGGTGTTTTGATGATTGTGGAGGGGAGTGCTGTCTAACACATCAGTCCATAATCTCCCATAGGTGTTCACTTAGGTTGAGATTGAGTGACTGAAAGCCATAGCGTCTGATTCAAAGCATTTTCATACCCCTCGTGCCCTATGGATGAGGGCGTTGTCATTCTGGAAGAGACCATACTAATCAGGGTAGAAATGTTTCACCATAGGAAAAAAGTGATCACTCCAAACAACTTTGTATTGATTTGCAGTGAACCTTCCCTCTAAGGTGACAAGTGGGGCTAAAACATGGCAGCAAAATGCCCCCCACAGCATAACAGAGCCAGCAGATCCCCTCACTTTAGGGGTCAAGCATTCAGCCCTAAACCGTTCTCTTGGTGTATGCCAAACATGACCTCGCCAATTGTGGATAATATGGTGAAGGATGACTCATCTAACCATATCACCTTTTGTGGTTTTTGTACCACTGACTCTCAAATGTGCATTCATCTTTGTAATGAGGCTTTTATGCACTACAACCCTACTATGATATCTCTCGCTGTAACTGAAGAGGGACTTTTCTTGCTGACAAAGTCTCATCATTTACTGCATTGACATTCTCAGTCACCTGAGGGAGAGTTGATCTTAGTTTTTCCTTACATATTCTACTAATGCAGCATCACAGTCATCAAATGTGCACAGTGAGCCACAATGTCCGACCCTATTTACTGATGTCTTTCCTGTAGATGTGAATTCAGATGTCTCTTTAGTCATTGTTCCTATTGAAACACCAGCCAGTTGAGCAATCTTTGTGACTGAAGCTCCTGTCATTCAAGCCCCAACAATGAACCCTCTTTCAAAGTCACTTAGATCTTTTCCTCTTGCCATCTTGATACAAAATCATAATCAACTGGCCTTGTTCAGCATTTTTATACATACCACAGAGCATGATTGGGTGTTAATTGCTTAATTGTACCATGTATTCTCCATTCATTTATTCAGGTTAATCCTTTCATTTGTCACCTGCCTGTAGTAGCTTTCTCCTTTTCTCTGCCTGCTCATGTGTGCCTGTGCATATGTGTTTCTAGAACACAAAGACCAGCATCAAGCTGTTTCAGGAGTGTTGTCCTCAGTCGACAGACCGGGTGGTGCTGGTTGGCGGTAAAACAGAGAGAGTGGTGGAGTGTATCAAGACTATGCTGGAGCTCATCTCTGAAGTAAGAATCTCCATGGTGTTTGTGAAGCCTTTTTGGGATGTACCACCCTTTAGACATTGAAGGGAGAGGGAATGTATTGAAGCCCTTAATTAAATCCTTTTTTTTTTTTTTTTCTGAAAGAAGATATTGAAAATTTTAAATGCATAACCGTGTAAGACAAATAAATGGGAATATGTCCCTCTGTCCTCCTTTTTTAGGCTCCCATAAAGGGCCGTGCACAGCCCTATGACCCTAATTTCTACGATGAAACGTATGAATATGGTGGATTCACCATGATGTTTGAAGAAAGGGGGGGTGGCCGCAGGCTTATGGGAGGGTTCCCCATGCGCGGGGGCAGGTCCAGTGGTGGAGACCGTGGTTTTGACCGCATGCCCTCTAGCAGAGGAGGACGGGGACCCATGCCCCCTTCCCGCCGGGATTACGATGAAATGAGCCCCCGCCGAGGTCCTCCTCCACCTCACCCTAATAGAGTTGGCAGGGGGAGTAGCCGTGGACGCAACATGCCCATGGGACACCCACACAGAGGAGGGTAAGGGATAGACATAAATGATGTACAGTGTGTTGATCTTTTGTCTGTCACTTCCCTGCTTTGCTTTTTCTTTATTACGCAAATGAGTCCTGTCACAAGGTGTGGCCACTTACTTTGGTTTGTTGGTATTTGTGTTTAACTTTTTTCCCCTAAAGAATTACAATTGACATACTGTCAAAACTTATACGGATAAAATCTTGTAAATATTCTTTGTTTTATTGAACGCTATAGACCCAGATGATTGCATGATCCTATTCATCAGTTTGAAGTTTAGTCCTTTTACTCCTGTTAACCTCTTGAATTTTAAATGTTTGATATTTTAGACATGCAAGGCTCTGTTCTACTTAAGCATATGCTTTTTTCCCCCTCCTCCATCTACATATACAAAGCTTAACCCCCCTCCAGGTGCTTATTTTCCATTTAGATGTGTTCTGCTCACAGATTTCACTAGATTTGCTTTACATTGTCTAATTCATAGGATAAACTGAGTCCAGTATTCTGCATGTAATCCAGTGTCCCACTATGCACCGCTATGGAAATATATGTATTCATGATTATCATTCCATTAATTGTATGTGCTCATCACTGTATGTCTGGGTGTGTTTGTGTGTCTTTTTCCCATCTCCATCTTGCCCACAGAGATGATCGTTACTATGACTCGTACCGTGGCTCAGATGACAGGTCAACGTAAGTTTCTGTCCCCAAACCTCTGCCTAAACTTCCTAACTTATCTTAACAGGGATACTTTGACATTCTTATATTATGTTATTTTCAATTTTACCACAACACAAGTGCTCTGTAATGGTAATTTACTGAAAGATTACTGAACATTCCTCATTAATACCATCGGGTGGTGCTTCCTGTGGAGTAGCATTTTACTCTTTGGTCTTTGTGAGGATTAAGTCATTTACTAGTGCTGACAGTTGGTCAGCATATCTTCCATTTACAAGTGTGAGAAATTTTTAGCTATGATTGGATTAAAATTAAATTTGTATGTGTTGAGGTATCCCTACACATCCCATATTTCTCTGCCTTACTCCTCTATTGTTGCAGTTTTTTGAATATTCCTGGTCTTCTCATAGCTCATGGGGAAAAAACTGTTTATAAGCTTTTGCCCTCCTGTCATATCCTAAACCCCAATACTAATTACTGCCTTACAAGCATTCATTTCTCTACGGTCTGTTTGCCTGTAGTATCCTAGCCTGCATAAGTCCCTTAGCCTTCTCCCCTTTTACCCATTTGCACTCTTATGCACTTACTTGGAGTGCTTTCTAGGGAACTGCATTAATGTTGTATGACCTGTGCAATCTGCTATTCACTCCCAGTATTTCCCAGGTTGAGAGAATGTATTTGTGGTGGTGTGTATGAGGGTCATGTGCTGATGGTCGAGGATTTACATTTGCACATAAAATAGAAAAATTCTGGCAAACCTGTACATTAGTTTGCTCTTTTGAGTTTCAGTTTCATGCTGCCTTGGAAAAGAGAAAATAACAGATGCATAAAATGCGTATACTTATTTTGATCGGCTGTTCAAATAAATTCTAAATTGGGAATCTCTGCACTCTCTGTAATCAGAATAATGATGTCATGTCTCAGCCTTGGTCAAACTGATGTAAATATGGCTTATTCTGTCTGTAGAAAAATAATTTCAAGGCATCCTTGTAAGACACTTATTATATTGGGTTGAGTTTATATATTTTTCTTGATTACTATATGTAATACAACATGGCTACAGAGAGACACTGCAAAAGCAACAAGTGATGTTAAGTTATGTTGTGGCTGTAGTTTGACATGACATTAACATCTGTGCTTGCATGTTTGTCAGGAACAGCACCAAGTAAACCCAAACACATTTTGTCAGCTAATACCTTTATGTGAAATGGGTTTTTTTTTTTTCTTTTTGTTTTTTTGTTTTTTTGGGGGGGGGGGGGGTGCAGCAGCCCTTGGCTGTGATCATCATCACCACCACCTGTCACTCCTCTCACCATAACACTGTCAGAGCTGTTCCTGTTACTGTGTGGGAAGATGGCTGAGAGGAAATGTGTTTATACTGTAATCTTGCTCAGCGTGTGTATGCAGTTTGACCTAGACCAGAAAATTTCTTTGGAATGTTGTCAAGCATTTTTCTAAGCATTTTCTATTTCTTTCTACCCCCACCCACATCTCTCTCACTCCCTCTCCCTCCCTCCCTCCTTCTCTCTCTTTCCCTCCCTCCCTCTCTCTTTCTCTTTCTCTGCCCCCTAAACCATCTCCCTGCCTGTGTGGCACTCTTTCGTCACCAGTGACAGAAGAGGCAGACCGGATCGCTATAGCGATAACATGGTTAGTAACCCTTTGCTAAATGCATGCAGCTCTGGTACTAGCATCTCATTGGGTGCCAGCGTCGTCAGGCTAGCATACTGGTTGGCTCTAGCACCAGACAATTGTCCATTGTGTTGTCATGTTAATAGCGGTTTATTGACAATACAAACATAGCTGGTCACTCGTGCACATGCATGTGCACACACTCATCTGAGCCCTGGCCATGTATCCAAGCTAGTTTTGGCATGGTGTGAGCCATTCCACCAAATGACCATAATCACCACAGCCGGAGACACCCCATAATAATCAGCTATAATTGCCCTCTTACTGTGTACTTTTCACGGCCAGCCTGTTTTTCCTGCAAAGAGAGGGAGGATGTTGGGGGTGGGGAGGGTAGGGGTGGCCATGGTTGGTTGCTAGGCAATAATAACGCTTTGTTGACAGACTAGAAGGTCTCTCGCTCTCTCTCCCTCTCTGAGAGCTGGCAGGATACTGCCTGCCGTTGCTCAGCAACAGCTTTTTGAATTGCCTGTTGCCCTGGTGACAGCAGCAGCTGAATAGCAGGTGAAAATGGGGGCTGATGGAGATGCAAGGAGAGACGGGAAGGGGGGATGGAGGGAGGGAAGGATGAGGAGGAGTCTGGTTTATGGATGAAAACTGGGTGGCTTTTAGTTGAGTCTACTCCATGGACGAGGCTGCTGCATCATCCATACATTTATGCTTACAAACCATCGTCCATTCATCTGGGATTTGTAGAATGATGAAAGGAATCGGCTGAACTGTATGTAACCTGTCTGTGTTTCTGTTTGTTTTTTACAGAGTGGAGGAGGATATGGTAAGTGCTCTGCCTCACATTTTTCTGTGGCATTATGTGGATGTGGTTTCAAGGTTGTTAATGTGTCTTAATGTGGCTGAGAGTATAGGCCTCTGTGTTCTTCCCGACATACTGTAGTGTCTAGCATTTTTTCCGAATGTTATGTGTATGACATGTAACATGTATGGTGGCAAACTGGCTGATTGGACATTGCTGGTGTTTTTGCGAATTGTTTGCAACACTATTGTGCATTTTCCTGAAACAAGTAGAATCCACTTAAAATATAACATATGTTGAAGATGGTACACATAGCTATTATATGTCATCTTTTGAACATGTTTGAGTCACAATTTTGTGTTTATTATTTGGTGTTTGTCAATGCCACAGAAATAACTGTTTATCACTCAGTGTTCTTTCTTGTGTCCTTCTCTGTTAGACAACAGTTCTTCCTGGGATAGCTACCAATCCGGTAAGTCTCTACACTTCATTTATAAGTGTGATTAGAAAAATTTGCTGAGCCACGTGTGATAATGTGGACAACCAAGTATTGATTTTTAGTGCTCTACTTACGATCCCTCTATATCTGCCCTTCTCTTCTCCCACCTCTCCCCTCCCTCTTGCATCAGGTGGACGTGGCTCGTATAATGACATGGGTGGCCCGGTCATCACCACACAAGTGACGATTCCTAAAGATGTGAGTAAATTACAGCAACATAACATATAAACTGACACACCAAAGAAAGATGCTATCTTTATCCGCTACACCCTCATGTCGTTAATAGAATTCAGTCAGGCTGTTAAAAAAAAAAAAAAAAAAAAAAAAACTACATTGCCATATGTGATCACGTCATCTTCACTCTCTCATCCTTACACACACACACACACACACACACACACACACACACACACACACATATATATATATATATATATATATATATATATATATATATATTATATATATATATATATATATATGTGTGTGTGTGTGTGACATTCTGTCATGTTTGCATATCATTCTATTACATATCATTATATAAGTGTCTGGTACAGTTTTCCAGTTGTAGGGACCAATAAGTTATGTTGTGTCCCACACATTGACTTTTTCCATATGCACCTACACTAGTACTACATAGTAAATATTCAGTGTAATCAAAAAATTTTTTTACATTTTACACATTGTGCTAAAATACTTAAAATATCTGAAACTATATTCTCTTAAACATATCTGACTGTCACACTTTGCATCTCCATCTCCTCTTTGCCTTCCACATTTTTTAAGCTACACACATGGATCCCTGGTGCATTTGCTTGTCTAATGTCTGCCTGTTTTTTTCTTTCTTCCCCACCCTTTTCATTCTCTTCTTGGTACCTCACTAACAGCTGGCTGGTTCTATCATTGGTAAGGGAGGCCAGCGGATCAAACAGATCCGCCACGAGTCCGGAGCCTCCATCAAAATCGATGAGCCTCTGGAAGGTTCTGAGGACCGAATCATCACCATTACTGGCACCCAGGATCAGATCCAGAACGCTCAGTACCTTCTACAGAACAGGCAAGTTCTGACACGGCCTCAGTGTAGTAAACTGACTTCCATCTGATTAAATGTAGAAATTCTTGATTGAGTCACCTAGTTGTAGTTAAACCATTTTAACCCATCAATTTAGTTTGTGTTCTTAGAGTGAAACCCTTTGTCCATGAATTTGTTCCGTGGGCTCTTAACCTGGCCTGTGCTCACATCTGTTGGGCAGCATTATAAAAAGTTGGTTAATGCAACCCATCTTAGAAAGTCTTGTAAACTCATGCAAGCTAAAAAGAACTACAAATACGTAAAAGATGCTTTCTTTCTTAACCTCACTTTCAATCTACTGAACCACACATGCAGAGATTGTATATTTGGTTAAGATTGTAAATGCATGTTTTTCCTGAAATTGCATCCTAATACTAGTAAACCCACTTTTTGTTGGGTTATGCATTTCTGTTGCCTGCTGTCTCTTCACTAACCCCCTTCCTTTCTTCCCCATGCAACCTGCAACTCGTTCAAACCTTCCTCTTACGTGAAATGGCTGTGACGGAGTAGGCAAACTTAATAGTTGCACTTACTGCATAACATTTTTTTTAAAGGGGCAATGTGATTGACATGTTTCTTTGACTGTCACATTTGTCCATTGAATATGATTGATAGAAGAAGAAAAAAAACATTGTCTATTTTCCATCTAAGCCATTTCACTGTGAAGCAGGGAGTGGATTGATTCTTCCCCTGGCTGCTGCTGTGTGGAAGACTAGTGATTTTGTTGTTTTTAGTTAGATCAACCGACAACAAATCACAGTCTGCCAAATAGCATGGGCTCCTCCTCTTCTGTCTCCCTTGGCAACCAGTAGGCACGTATAATACACACTACTTCCTTGTTGATGCTATCTGAGCTTAGCCCGAATGCTAATACAGTTGTAGACCTGCCGTCGTTGTCTCATGAGTAGTGTAGTGTTGCCATGGTAACTAACCCTGCCTCCCTCTTCCTTCCTCTCCTCCCTCTTCAGTGTGCTGCACCTGCTTGGACACAAGGACTAACCACACCCCTCTTTTTCCTCCTCCTCCTTCTCCTCCTCCTCTTCGTCTTCCTCGCTCTCCTTCAGCCACTTAATGTCACATCTTCGCTCTCTTCCCCTCCGCCTGTCTTTCTTACTCACTGTTTGTCTTCCCGCTCTGCATCCCTATCCTTTTCCTCCCAAGACTTCACCCTCCCACAGCTACACTGCTATATATTTAAACTGTCATTGACATTGAATTGCAGTTTTCCTGCTTGTGTATTTTATTTATTTTCCCACTCTTTTTATTTCAGTGTGAAGCAGTACTCTGGTCATTTGCTGTAGACCCAGGAGACTCAGATTGAAGCAGACTCAGATTGCCCCCCCTCCCTCAACCTTTCTGCCCCTGTCCGACACAGCCCCTTCAGACTATTATTCTGGATCGTGGGTGTCTTTTTTGAATTTTATTTTTGTATTTTTTAATGAAATAAATGTCCAACATTCCTGTGCATAAAAGAAAATGTAGATGTTCTGCATTTTTAAGAGTTTAGTCCATTAGCTTATCAGATACACTTTGCTTTTTTTTGCTAACACTCACATCTATCAAAAATATTCTTCAGTCTCCAAATAGACAAAAATAAACATAACCTTTATTTTTTGATGGTTTTGTTTTTTATGACTTGTATGTGTATGTATGTGTCTCCGGTTTAAATTTGTCCTCTGTGTGTACATGTGTGCGCACGTGTCGGCGTGTGTGGGTTGATGTGCTTTCTGTTGTCTATATCGGTCCCTTCACACACAATTGTCCCACATTACCACTCTGTGCAACATGCAGAATGTAAGCTACGTTTCTCCTCATATTGAAACATTTATATGGCTTTTTTTTTTTCTTTTTTTTTAGAGATGTGGTAATTTTACCCTTCAGAATGGATTTTGGGATGTTTAATTTGGGACTCCTGTACACACTAGTTACAGGACAGTGTGACTAATTTGTAAGAATATCTACAGTAGTTGTGTGATGAAATAAATCAGAATCATTTGAGTAACTCCTCACAAATGGAACATGTAGCTAGAAATTATTGGAGGTCTGACAAATGATATTGAACTTAACTATTTTGTCCCTGCAATTTCCTGTCCTCTATACTTGTTTGCTCTCCATGCTGTAGACTTCACATTGACAAATTGTAAAATGAATAAAGATGATGCCACTTTTTAATGAACAAGTTTGCATTTCTAATGAGCTTGCTGGTTGTTATTTTGCAAAATCCTTGCTGGATCAATTTCCTGTGCTCTGATGACATTTGAGCTAAAAATGATATGTGACTGTTTTGGCAAAAGTCCAGCTGCCATTTCTGGCATTTATATTATTTATATTTCAAGATAATACTAGAGAGATGTGATGTCTGCAAATTGTTTTTGTCCAAAATCCAAAGAAACTTAATTTACTATCACGATAAAGAAAAGCAAAAAATCTTCACAGTAAAGAAGCTGGAATTAGCAAATGTTTGGTATTTTTTATTTAAAGTTACTCATTAGTTGCTGATTCTTTCTTGTTAAGTTGACAAAAGCTGAAAGTTTTGACTTCCCTGGTAGCAGTTAGCATTAGCAACTTAATTCCACTTAATGTTCATAGGGAGGTTACTGGATGTCAATTCACAAAGCGGGCAACAGCCACAACCACAGGATCACTACACAACATTTGAGTCAACAAAATTTTAATAATTTGCACCACTGAAATAAAATATCAACAATGATAGATCCTCCATCTTCTATAAATCTTACAGTTTATATTGAGCCTGTTTGTTGTAAAGATCAGTTGTTTGTCTGTGCCAAGTAATTAACATTCACAAAAACCTCAGGCAAAGTGGTATTATTCCATCACAGGAGATGTGTAAGGCTGCAACCAGCAATTATTTTCATAATCAGCGCATCTGACAATTACTGTCTTTAATAATTGATTGATTTTTCAGTTAATAAAATGTCAGAAAAGAGTGAAAAATGCCCATCAGTATTCCATGTAAACCAAGGTAATACAGTCATCTTGTCAAAAACACAAAAGTTGAGTTTACTATCATAGGGAACTGAGAAACTAGGAAGTAATCACATTTGAGAAACTTTACTGTTTTTTTTGTTTTTTTTCCAAAATACTCGAAAATTACCATTATTTATATTATTATTAGAATTTATTATCGTTTAGTCGATTAATCACCTAATCATTTCAGTTCTATAATACTGTTTGTTTTCTGGAGAAATAAGGAAACTGCCATGTACAGTGGGGGTCAATGGGATCCTTGGTTTCATCCTAAAAGATTAATCCGGCCATTTCATGACCCCAGCCCTCTGACGTTATGGTTCGCCTTGATAATATATACGATACAAATAGAAGGATTAATAATTATCTCTGCGTATTCATAACGGATATTGTTTTTCCTGTTTCCTCTCCTGGCTTATTGTGATTGGTCTATCGGTCTGTGATGAGTCCACAAGGAAGGCTCTGATTGGTCAACCGCTGGAAACCAGGTAGTGGAAACACGACGCGGCACGAGTTTGCACAGTGCTTAACTTGTATTGATCGGTAAGTTAAGGAAATCATTAGTTCACGAACAAATAACTAAGTCAGATTCTGCTGAACAGGAAGTTCATATCTAAAAGTGTGTGCCGTTGTTCCACGTTGTGGAAGCTCAGTAGTGTCTGTGTCAGTGGCGACATTCAGGTCTTATATGCACTTTGCTCCTCTAGTTTATCAATGAAACGTGATGACGCGATGTAACTGAGCTGCTGACTGACCCGTGAACAATACTAGTCCCCCGAGAGTGGAGAGTGAATCATGTGACTCACCACAGATAGAGTAGTGAAAATGAATTTCATTCAATAAGCGTATATGTTTGTGCTTGACAATGTCCTATCAGTCTGATAGAGAAGGCATCATTAACACACAGCCACTGGGCACTTCAGACAGACAGAAGATAGGAAGATATTTCATTGTGGAAATGCAGTGCAAAGCTCCAGCAACACTGGAGAAATATTTAGATCATTTACTTAAGTAAAATTAGCAGTAGGCCCTGTAAAAGTACTCCATCCCTAATAAAAGTTGTGCATTTAAAACTGTACTTCAGTAAATGTATGTTATTCTCAGCAAAAGTTATTTAAAGTATAAAAGTTGAAGTACCCACTATGCAAGCTAAATTGCTCTGTCAGGGTTTTCTGTTATACCACTATTATTAGTGATGCATTAATGTAAGTACATATTATTGTTATAGTTAGGTGAAGTGAAGCTGATTCTGGCTGTTTTATATCCTATTGGGTGGTTTACCGTATAACAGTGTGCCATATTTTATACCCTCATTAGGTTTTTAAAATGTAATCATAGTTGTCGAATAAATACACTGGAGTAAAAAATGAAAAGTTTCTCTCTGAAATGTATTGGAGTAAAAGTAGAAAGCAGCCTAAAATTAGGGTACTCAAGTAAAACACAAACAAAACTGTATTTGAGTAAATGTACTTAGTTACTTTCCACCACTGGAAATTGATGTTGGCTATGTCCCTGAGTTACTTTGTAAACTCTTGCAATGTTTTTCTTTTCAAAATGAAATGTTCTTGCTTCGTTACATCTCTTCCACCATCTTCATTATGTCTTTTCATTATGAATTGTCTAATAAAGCAGGGAGATAATCTTCAAAATGGCACTTCCCTAGAGATGTATGTAGGATATTGCTGTTTCAGTATGAAAAGGACACTGGCATTCACATGTATGCTCACAGAAGCTGCTCCTGAAGTCTGTATGTCTTTGACTGGAACTAATCTACTTTAGGTTTATTTTGCAAACATGAACGTGTATGTAAGAGGTTATTGTTGTCATAGTTACTTCCCTAGACTCAGCTGGGCACTGATGAAGAATGTATTCATATTTCTACATGCATGTTTGCCTACATGCGGTCCTTCATTTATGTTTCTGCTCCATTCAGCGTCCATCATGGAAACACCCCTGCTTCCTCGTGAGTCCGGCCAGTTCATAGCAGAAAGGAGTCGGGATGTGTTTGTGGAGGAGGAAGGAGTGCAGAAGGTGGCAGAGATGCTCTACACTCTCCGACACAGTGACTGTCTGACTGCCAGTGGCTGGAAGATGGCAAATCCATTGGCCCCAGCACCCACTTCTGACCAGGGGAGTTTGTCAACAGCTGGAGCTGCCCAGAAATATATATATATATATATATATATATATATATATATATATATATATATATATGATAAATAATTATTCATATTATACATAAGTAGTGAACAACGTGGTACATAGAAAATTGTGTTCAGTGAAATGAAGGCAACAGCAATATTGCAATCCTCAGTGCTCTGGTTTCTGACTGAGCATTGTAAGGCTTCGTCTGTTTCTCTACATTTCAGACATTTTGTTGATGATTAATTCTTGTTTATGTGTTAGTACTAGCTTAAACAATGAGGCAGTCGATTAGTCAATCAACAGAAAATTCCATGAGCAGCTATTTAGATAAACGATAAGTTTAAGTTGTTTATCAAGCATCATTTGATGTGAGTTTTTGCTGTTTTTGTGTTTATGAAACTATAAAATATCTTTGGGGTTTCGACTATTGGCGGGACAAACCAGGAGGTTTGAAGAGGCCAACTGTGGCTCTGGGAAGTTGTGACGGGCATTTTTCACTATTTTGTGACACTTAAATCATTAAGCTGAAAAATATTTGGCAGATTGATCAATAATGAAGAAAATCATTAGTTGCCAACCTAGCTGTAAATTACTTTTATTAGTTAAGCAAGTTAAGCAAGTCAAGAAGGTCACCACTTGGTACTTGGACTACTATTCAGTGAAAACTCTTCAAGAACTGAGGAAAAGTTCAATGATGGAAAAAAATATTTCAGTCCTTAAGTTCATTATTTATGTGCAACATCAAAACCAATCATAGACTCGGAGAAACCCTTCTGCATACGTGTCAGTGTCTTTTAGTCATTTAGCCAATAACTGTTCTTTCTCACTGTATGGTTCAAGCATTTTGGTGGCTCTCTCAGGTTTTCAACCTTTTTCCCTTTTCTCTCTCAGTAACGTGTGTCCCTCAACACTGCAGGCTTTGAACTGGGTATTTGTGGTAGACACCATGAACTTCTCCTTTTGGCCAGAGAATGAAAGTCAACAGTGTGAGGTGACCTATAAAGGGACCATGTACACAGGCTACATGACACTGTGTGCTGCCATCACCAGGGCCATGGAAGAGGGTGAGAGCATGTACAGTATATCACTCAATTGATGACGTGTGGGCACCAGAATTCAGCTTTTTGATGGGTGAAAGATGTTACAGACACAGACTACTGTTCTATAAGAGTAGTAGATAAACTGAACCAAAGTTACAGAGACATGGCATGGTAGAAATGTAAGTTTCAGTTCTGTTTTTTTTTTGGCATAAGGAAGGAAAGCCTGAACCAGTTTTGTGTCAACAGCTGTTGCAGTGATATGCGGATCTTTGCATAGACAGAATCAGGTGACATTCAAATTTGTGCAGGGGTGGAACAGTGTATTGTAACAAAGCTAAAGATAACATGTATTGCTTTGTTCAATAGTACATCAGTTTAGCAGTTACACATCTGACCTCCTTCTCCAGGTGCAAAGTTGAGGTGATGCATCATAGCTGTTACTTTCATTTGCTGAGCAAATTTTCATCACAATTACACAGAAAATAAAACAGATTCTCCTCAATAAAGCAACCTGGCTGGGTGATAGAAATGTCAGAATTATAAGCAAAAGGTAGGGCCATGCTCTAACAGTGATACATGTCAACTGTACCTTTTGTCATAGAGTGATTTATCCTTTTTTGTTAGAGGCCGACTCTCTGGAGAAAAAGATGTATATTTTGATGTCTCTTTTCATTTATCTATTCTGTTTGCTTTTGTTTTGCACTGCTATTGCCAATTATTGTGTATGCGCCCTTTACTTGAACTTGGACTGCTGGGAAATTGCTTGTAGCTCTGCATGCGCCTGTGCATCATTCATAATTAGTGTGAATGACTCCGGATATGAATCAATTATGTCTCATATGGAATAGTGCTCTCAATGTGTGGTCGCTGTGGTCTTTATAATTACAAGAGATTCTCTCAGAAAAGCACAGGTAGCTTTTCTGCAGAATCTCAAGGGTTGACAGCATGAGATCAGAACAAATGATGTCTTTTAAGCGACTTGTGAGAAATGGCTACTGTGCAGTTATCCTCCGGTTATTGTAGCACGCTATAACTTCATAAGTTAGTAGCCTTGAGAGTTTGTCTTTGTCTTTCTATCTGGTAGTTCTTGTCTAAAGATAAATCTGTCTAACTGCTTCTCTGCTTCTCACTCCACAGGTATACCCATCACTGATCCGAAGTACTTCTCTCAGATGAGTGTGGAGGAGTTGGGACAAGTCCTCCGATCAGACAATGAAACCCCCATGCCGATGCTTCAGGAGCGCCACAAGGTCCTGACATTATCAAGTTAACGTCCAACAGCCATGACACTAGGGTTGTAATTCTACAATTAATCCACAGGTCACTTTAGTAATGTTCCTTTTTTTTTTTTTTTTATCACAGTTTGACACATCGTCAGTACAGTAACAAAAAGGGTGTCTGAAGTTGCACCTTGCATTTACACTTTCTGTTTGAAACTGTGCAAAAGTGTAATATTTGACTCTTTTGAATGCACAGCCGACTTTTCAGCAACACATTTAGACTGCACATAGACTGCTTCTTCAGCAGTTATATAGCACAAAACTACAGTAGTTCTTTTTAGCTGAGAGAAAAGTAGATGTAGAATCTCATCTCTCTACTGAACATAGATGTCACATTTAATCAAAAACTAATGCACTGTTACATTCCTGAATGGCTCATAAGGATTATATTGTCCTATGTCGTGTCGTGTTCATATGGCAGCTTTGTACATGTGTGTTTTTACCTTTCTTTGTATGGAACTTTTGAACTTCTTTTTGGATATATTTTAAGAAAACTGATATTATAGCTCATGTAACTATTGTATTTTTTCAATCAGTGTTACATGATTACCTCAACTGTATTTCCTTTATGTTAAGTGGAAAGTGAAAGTATGCCGCTCCTAGTCTTCATCGTTGTTAAATATGAACTGAATCTGTCTAACAAGGTGCTGACTGAAGGCGGTCGCGTGTTGCTGGAACACGGCGGAAGCTTCCGCACTTTTATCAGCCAAGCCGGGAACGATGCCCGCAAGATGGTGGAGCTCATCGTCGAGAAGATCCCTTCCTACAGGGACGAAGCTGTGTATGAGGTTAGAGTTATAGCGGGCCATTTTCTACAATTGTGGAACATTTCATGTTTGGGAAATGTGGAGAAAAATGTTCATGTTTGCTGGAGAAAATTTCTTGCGAACAGTTACAGTATATTTTCTGCACATCAAGTTCAGGTTTTCAGAAGTTTTATCAAGTTGTTGAGTTATCTAGATTTTAATATGTCAACAAGACACTGAATGATTAAAACATTCATCTCAGATAGTCAAATAATCATGATTTCTGGTTTGATAAGTGGCCATTTAGAGACTGTGACTTCAAAAACATTTTGAAAAATTAGCTTTTCATCTTTTTATTTTACAGAGCAAAAGCCATTGCTTACATCAGTTTTTCTATTGAATTCATTACTTGTACAATAAATGTACTGTACAGTTGTGTAGACGCTTTCAATTCATAGTCTAATAAAAATATATGATATGTATAAAACATCTTGAAAGCAAATAGGACGTGTATGGTATCTGAGATAATTGTTTGCATTTGGAGAAGGTAAATTGTGATGTTAGAGTTCCATCTCCTGGCCAAAGACAGCATGGCAGTATTTTTACTGCTCTCTTCATATTATACAGTCAGTGACAGAGCAAATTAAACTCTGTACACACTTAGTGTTGCCATTATATTATCTTTGGATAAGAAAATCTAGTAATAGTAAAAGTCTAGTAATAAGCAGCAATGGCTTGAGAACAAATAAACAGATGTTTGAACAAACAGCACATACAGTATCAGAGTGTAGTGTATAGTGTCCTGTTTCTTTCAGGGGAAGAGAATCTCACTCTACAAGCGAGCCCAGATCCTGGTGGCAGATTTCTGGGGTGTCATGGAGGCCAGAGGAGAGGGAGACATCATTAACATGGACTGGCTCACCATGTTTGCAGACTACAGGGTCCCACAGGCTCTTGTCTACCTCGGAGCGCTACGATACTCTGATACACTGATGCAAATATTGAAAAACGGTGAGACGGGAGAGTGTGTGCATAAAGAAATGGATCATTTAAAAATAATATGATATAATGACCCTGTGTGTTATGCGCTTGTCTCCCATTTCTTTCAGGCGAGCTGCTGTGTTCAGGGGACAGGAGAGAGGTTGAGATCCGAGGTTGTTCGATTTGGTCGGTGGAGCTGATCCAAGACAGACTTTGCAAGCTGTTGCAGGAGAGAGACGGAGAGACATGTAACATCACTTCTGCAATCATCGACTTCTACCTGTGGCTTTACGCCAAGCAGCACCACAAAGAGATGGCCCACATTCCCATTCACCACACACGCTGTATTTACTACTGACATGCTGGCTGGCAGCATTACATACAGTAGGCAGCACTTCTCAGTGTGCAGCCTTGGCACCGGTGCCTTTCTCTGGGATAAAGCCAAGTATGTTCCTGTGCCAGATATATGTAAAAATGGGCTTCTCTCTAGCTGTAATGGAAACAGGTGTGAAGCTTTAATTTAGCTTCATCTGTGTGGGTGGTAGCACTGTTGTTGTTGTCCATTTACAGTCAATTAAAATGTTAGCTGTTGATGAGATGGAACATTTTCTAACAAACTTCTCACTGTAATGGAGAGCAAGTGATATACATACATACATCCATGTGAACACACTCTGCATATCTGCAGTGATTTGAACTGACACCAAACCGTGAAAATAAAATATTTTGGTTAGATATTGTATGTTACTTCTTTTACAGAGTGTTTCAGTAGATTCATTTCTGGGGAATTGGAAAAAACCAGCAGGATGTCTGTAGGATAACACCTAAAAAGAAATGTATAATGAAACTAATTTTCTGTAACTTACATTTGACTACAACTGTTTTCAATAGTTACACATAGATATATTCAGGGTTAAGAAGGAAAAACTGTTATTATCACAACAGTTAACTGTATAAATATTATGTAATTACATAAGAGAGGTGTCTTTTAGGAAAAGGTATTGGAAAGGTATAAACTACAGATTGAATATTTTGTGTATATTAGTATAATACATCCTAAAGGAGTTTTAAATCGAAAAAACAACTGGACTTGATTATTTGTCTGGGAAGACGTTTCACCTCTCATCCAAGAGGCTTCATCAGTTCATGTACGCATCTGACCAGGCTGGGACTGGTCCGAGGTCCGATGAAGCCTCTTGGATGAGAGGTGAAACGTCAACGTCAACAATATACAGCAAGTGAAACATCAATTCATCAAGTGAAATGTCAATTCTGTGCTCCACAGCAAAGAAATAAGGAAAAAATTAAAAATCTATTTTTTGAAAATGATTGAGAAAATAGTAGGAAATGTCGTCACAGCTGCCCAGAAGTCAAAGTGAAACAAACCAACAGTCCAAAACTTCAGAATGATTAAAAATAAATGAAAATTATTAAAAGAAAATTAAAGTAATTTCAAGGGAAAACAGAAAATCCTCACATTTAGGAAGTTTAAACTGTGACATGTTTAATATTTTTACTGTTGAGTAGTTTCATCTAATAAATAATTTTAACATCTTCATGTGTTTTGTGTGCAAAAGTCTTAATTTCTAAAGTAACTAACTCTGCCATATAAACCTCAGGTTTAAATCTAATGGAGTAGAAAGTTCAAAGAGTCAGGTACAAGTACCTCAGGTTTGCTCTGAGGTGCAGTATAGGGTTTGTCCTGATGGTGGCAGCAGAGGGACAAAAGTCAGGAGTCATTAAAGTCATGAGGAGTAATGCGTGTTGTGCTGCCTCACAGTCACACTGATGAAACAGTCTCTGTGGCTTCAGCAGTGACCGTTCAAACTTTTGTCCCCAAGCTGTTTGAAACTTGTCACATGTGTAGATGAACAGAGTATGGGACGCTGCTGAGGTCAAAGGTCAGCACTCAGACTCTGTCGTCACAGCTTTAAAACTCAGCATGTCAGACAAGTTCAAATTACAATGAATGACATCAGTAACAAGAGATATATTATCTAGCAGCGCCTCAGACAGGTCAGAATGATGGATTCTGACTGCATCTGTTTCACTTTCACTTTGTTTTGTTGTTGTAAAACTGCACCTTTTCTCTATTAGAATTTTATATATATATATATATATACCTCATGTAATAACAGGAGGGATGAAACACAGGCCTTGGGTTCAACTAATATTCAAGTTTAAAATATTTAAGTAACACATCAGTGTTTGTCCTTCAACACTGACAATCACACTTCGCCATCTGAACTCTGAGTCTGTTTATTATTTATATACAGTTTTCTCTTCTTCTTCTTGGTCAGTGACGTGATGGAGTCCCACCAACACAGACCTGTTCAGTACTGAAGTGCGCTGCGGAGCGACGCACGTTCATACGGGAGAGCTCGGTAAGCAGAACTCTTGCTGGTGGTTTTCTATTATTTTTAAGAGATTGCTAAAACTAATTTATCATAATTTGTTGTTGTAATGGAATCTGTTACTTTAACTCTTATGTTGCCAGAAACATCAGCTTGTAAAAGTCTTAGTTTGACAGCGAAAGAAAAGCTCTTGAGTGTTTGTTGTCCAGGTTAGTTGATTTGAATGGTGACGCTGTGATGAGGGAGATGGTTGTTGTGTGGTTATGTTATGTAACAGAGAAAAACAATACTATGTGGACGTTTATTGATGTAAAGAAATGCATCTTGATCGTCAATGATGTGTTTTAATATTGCTTTAAAATGTCTCTCTCTTCAGACTACTTCCTGGTATCAAGTTTATCAGGATATCAGGATCTGGTTTTCTCATCATGGAAAGGTTTGTTTGTTAAAAACACACTTGACGGTGGGTTCCTCCTGTAATGATACAATAGAGCAGAATAGGTCTATTTTGTTTGTGAGAAATGTGAAGAATTGCTCTGATGCTTTCAGAAACAGCAAGTCCTCCAACCTAAACAACCATATAGGTTGTTTTTTCAACCCTCTGATACGACCCATAGGAGTGTCCCGTGAAATAGCGCCCCTACAGCATGCGACCACACCTTGATTTTCATGGTTACCAGAATAAACACGCGGATAGATCGATAGAGCGATAGATAGACTTTTTGACCAGCGTCTCCTTGTGTTCATGTCAGACATGCTGCTGCCCCAGCAGACTGCAGTGTAAAAAAAAATTACGCTGGCCACCACTGACTGATAAAACATGTGCAGCGTTTCACTGCAGAGGATTGTATTGCACATCAAAGGACCTGAGCCTCCTGAAAAAGAGTCGGCTCTGCCCCTTCAGGTAGATGGCATGAGGGACCAGTCCAGTTTACTGTCCAGGTGCACACTTAGGTATTTATAAGTGTCTATAATAGACCATCTCCTTGGTCTTGGAGGTGTTCAGATAAAATAGAAACAATATAAACTAATGGTTTCACATGAGAATCGAAAACTGATCTCCTGTGTCATATTCCTGTATTTTGTTGACCCATTCATCCACCCTTTACTCCCGTCATAATTACTACAACCACTAGATGTTGCCTAACAACAAAACGTAACTATTGGTCAAAATATGCTGCTGCACAAACAACCTATTTGCTTGTTTTTCACAGGAGGACAGTCTCTTCAGAAAATAGCCAGTGAGCTCCCCCTAGTGGGCTCATATGTGTGTGGTAGTTTTGCATCTCAAAGTTTGCTGAACTTGTGGACTGAGCCATCATGGGTTTTGCTCATACTTAGTGTGAAATGCTCATGTTTATCATGTCAAATATGTGAGGATATACTGCCATTGCATATATGGCCCCAGTAAATTGGAAAAAACTATGGAACAGGGAAGGGGCAGTTATATTCTGAGAAAAAACTCAAATCCTGTGAGGGCTCAGTTCAGAGAGAGGACGTGTGGGGCTGTATTCAACAGGTTAAGGCTAAAAGCAAACAGTTACAAGTGAAATTTGGTTCTTATGCATGGACTGGTGAGGACAGAGAGGCGAGAGGGAGCCCCTCCCTCTAAAACACTCTGTGCGGGGAACATGAGAGCCAGACCAGAGCTCAGAGGTGAGATGAGGATCTCTAACTGTCCTTGACTCAAATCACTGCTCCATCATTATTCACACTCAAAGCTCTGTGTGTGTTAGGGTTAGGGACACATCACACTCTGCTGGACCTGGACCTGGACCTGGACCTGGACCTGGACCTGGACCTGGAACTGAATGTGGACCTGGAAGGTCAGAATTTAAAGTCAGAAAAACATTTCACACTAAAAGTTAGTTGTTGTGTTTATTAAAAGATTGAACATATTTGTCATCAGTTTTTATCCAACATGCACATTTATAAGTTCTGTTTTTGTTTCAGAATCCAGCAGCAGAGACCAGACTCTCCTGAACCCAGCTGTCTGTCTTTAAAGAGCAACCACTCGAAGGAATTTGTCATTGAGTTTAAAGGACAACATCCATCAGCTGATCAGATGTAAGCTGTAACTGACAGTAAGACTCAGATTATTCTAGAAAATAACTAGTTTGTACAATGTGTTGTTCAACCACGTCTGAAATCAAAGTGAAGAAGGAGGTAAACCTCTGGCCGTCAGGGGGGAGACTAGATGTGGTTTAAATATGGAGATATCTTCTACATGTTCACGCAGTCTCTCCTGGAAGACATTCAGCGAGTTCACCTCAGTTGCTTGCATGAGAAGTAATTTGAGTGAAGAGAGATGGTGAGACTTAGTCTTGGGACTAAACCAAACACTGAGCTGAAAGCTACGAAGAGCTGCAGACTAGGTTGTTGATTCTCAGTGGGATCAGCAGGACTAGTAATACTTTACCATTACAGGGAGTTGTCTGACTCACTGTTCACATCCAAACATGACCTCATGGACCTTTTGCATGTGTCTGTCTCTGTGTGGACAAACATAATGTGAGCTCATTCTTCATGATTCCTCCACAGAGTGGACCAGGACAGCTCAGAGGCTCCCAGTGGTCAGGCTGCCCAGCAGCATCAAAAAACACCTGGAGCCCATATTTATGGTCTGTACATGTACAACAACTACTGTTACATCTCTTCTGTTCACAACAATATCCATTATGCAATTTTAGACTGGTGGATTGTCAGTCTGTCCAACATGAATCCGATGTTTGATGGTGTCATTCATATAGTTTTATGTTACAGCTGCTGGAGGAGAACATAGCCACTTTTGTGAAGAATGAGCTGAAGAAGATCCAAAAGCTTCTGAGTCTAGATTACCCAGAATGCTCAGAGAGTCAGAGGGATAATGAGGAAGTGTTGGACGGTGAGGATGAAGAGCAGAGGAGCAGCAGAGAGGCATTTCTGAAGATCACACTGAACTTCCTGAGGAGAATGAAGCAAGAGGGTCTGGCTGACTGTCTGCAGAGCAGTAGGAGGATTTCTTATATCTTCACGTTTTTTTTCCACTTGCAGAAAATACAGAAAAAGTAAATATCAACAAGTTCTAACTTGGTCCACAGCTGAGTTTCTGGTCTGCATCAAGCCTCTTCTCCATTTTACATCTTGGCAACATGTTGTAGGTTTGGCAGTCACTCTGTAAGAAGAGGACCAGTCAGAGTCACTTCTGATTAAAAATAATCATTAGGGGTTAGTTGTCCCAGTCCAGTCAAACCCCACAAAATCAGGTTCAGTAAGTTCAGTCCAATCAAAAACATTTTTCTCTAAACCTGTGTGTGACCTCATATTCAGAAGAATTCAGTCCAGTTCTTTTCCTGCAAAAAAGTATTGAACTCATAAGTCCAGTCCACATGTACAAATCAAACCAGGAAATTAAAACAGGCAAATCGAAGTGTCTATAATTGCACATCAACAGGATTTTTATATTTCAGTGACTTTCTTAAACTTCAACCAAAAATCTCAAAATTTCACTCGTCTAACATGTTGATCCAGTTGGTCCCATTCTATTCTATTCTATTCTAACAAAAAAAGGCAGCAATTTTAGTCTCTGGGTAATAGAGGCAATACAATACACCCACATTAGTTTCTCAAATATGAGAATACTCAACAATGTTATTTGTTCTTTCAGGATCTCCTGCTCTGTGCCAGCTTAACCTTAAATCTAACCTCAAGAAGAAGTTCCAGTGTGTGTTCGAGGGGATAGCGAAAGCAGGAAACCCAACCCTTCTGAATCAGATCTACACAGAGCTCTTCATCACAGAGGGAGGGACTGGAGAGGTCAATGATGAACATGAGATCAGACAGATTGAAACAGCATCCAGGAAACCAGACAGACCAGAAACAACCATCAGATGCCAAGAGATTTTTAAAGCCTCACCTGGAAGAGATGAACCTATCAGAAGAGTGATGACAAAGGGAGTGGCTGGCATTGGGAAAACAGTCTTAACACAGAAGTTCACTCTGGACTGGGCTGAAGACAAAGGCAACCAAGACATACAATTCACATTTCCATTCACTTTCAGAGAACTGAATGTGCTGAAAGAGAAAAAGTTGAGCTTGGTGGAACTTGTTCATCACTTCTTTACTGAAACCAAAGAAGCAGGAATCTGCAGGTTTGAACATTTCCAGGTTGTGTTGATCTTTGATGGTCTGGATGAGTGTCGACCTCCTCTGGACTTCCACAACACTGAGATCCTGACTGATGTCACAGAGCCCACCTCGGTGGACGTGCTGCTGACAAACCTCATCAGGGGGAAACTGCTTCCCTCCGCTCGCCTCTGAATAACCACACGACCCGCAGCAGCCAATCAGATCCCTCCTGAGTGTGTTGACATGGTAACAGAGGTCAGAGGGTTCACTGACCCACAGAAGGAGGAGTACTTCAGGAAGAGATTCAAAGATGAGGATCAGGCCAGCAGGATCATCTCCCACATCAAGACATCACGAAGCCTCCACATCATGTGCCACATCCCAGTCTTCTGCTGGATCACTGCTACAGTTCTGGAGGATGTGTTGAAAACCAGAGAGGGAGGAGAGCTGCCCAAGACCCTGACTCAGTTGTACATCCACTTCCTGGTGGTTCAACTAAAACTGAAGAATGTCAAGTATGATGAACGAGCTGAGACAGATCCACACTGGAGTCCAGAGAACAGGAAGATGATCGAGTCTCTGGGAAAACTGGCTTTTGAGCAGCTGCAGAAAGGAAACCTGATCTTCTATGAATCAGACCTGACCGATTGTGACATCGATATCAGAGCAGCCTCAGTGTACTCAGGAGTGTTCACACAGATCTTTAAAGAGGAGAGAGGGCTCTACCAGGACAAGGTGTTCTGCTTCGTCCATCTGAGTGTTCAGGAGTTTCTTGCTGCTCTTCATGTCCATCTGACCTTCGTCAACTCTGGACTCAATCTGCTGTCAGGAGAACAATCGACCTCCCAGAAGTCTGAACCAAGACAAGACGAATCTGCAGAGAAAAACTTCTACCAGAGTGCTGTGGACAAGGCCGTACAGAGTCCAAATGGACACCTGGACTTGTTCCTCCGTTTCCTCCTGGGTCTTTTATCGCAGAACAATCAGACTCTCCTACAAGGTCCGCTGACACAGACAGAAAGTAGCTCACAGACCAATCAGGAAACAGTCGAGTACATCAAGAAGAAGATTAAAGAGACTCCCTCTGTAGAGAAAAGTATCAACCTGTTCCACTGTCTGAATGAACTGAATGATTGTTCTCTAGTGGAGCAGATCCAACAGTCCTTGAGTTCAGGAAGTCTTCCCACAGATAAACTCTCTCCTGCTCAATGGTCAGCTCTGGTCTTCATCTTACTGTCATCAGAAAAAGATCTGGACGTGTTTGACCTGAAGAAATACTCTGCTTCAGAGGAGGCTCTTCTGAAGCTGCTGCCAGTGGTCAAAGCCTCTAACAAAGCTCTGTAAGTGTATAGATAGTTGGATTTATACATCCTTATATACAGACACTTCTGTCTTTTCAGTGGGAGAGAAAATAAATGACCTTCCTTTTTTAATTCCACATGATCATTTCTTCAGACTGAGTGGCTGTAACCTCTCAGAGAGAGGTTGTAAAGCTCTGTCCTCAGTCCTCAGCTCCCAGTCCTCTAGTCTGAGAGACCTGGACCTGAGTAACAACAACTTGCAGGATTCAGGAGTGAAGCTTTTGTCGTCTGGACTGGAGAGTCCACACTGTACACTGAAAACTCTCAGGTCAGATCATGTTACTGTTCATTGTAAATGATGGACATATATTAAAGATATATGAACTCTGTTCTGAAATGTTCTGAACTCTGGGCGGTGCTGTTTTGTGTGTCTTCAGTCTGTCAGGATGTCTGGTCACAGAGGAAGGCTGTGCTTCTCTGGCTTCCGCTCTGAGCTCCAACCCCTCCCATCTAAGAGAGCTGGACCTGAGCTTCAATCATCCAGGAGACTCAGGAAAGAAGCTTCTGTCTGCTGAACTGGAGGATCCAGACTGGAGACTAGAGACTCTCAGGTATGTAAAGGCCTGCTGCAGCCACAGACACTGTCTGATAGAGGAGGAAGAGCTGAAACATTTTCTTTGTCACAGCTGATGACAGATTTCAAGTGCTTTGACTTCAACAACAACAGAGGAGTTTTCTCCTGATGATGACTTCAGTGTGTCATTATGATAAAGACTCCAGTTCCTTTTTGTGGTGAATGTACATCCAAACATACAAGCCTGCTTTTGAACACAGTAATAATAAAGTCTGTGTATGAGAGCCATGTAACGTCATGTCTGCATGCTGAAAGAGAACATGCTGGTCTGACCCCCCCCCCCCCCCCCCCCCCCCCCCCCTTTCAGGGTGGATCCTGGTGGAGTCCGATGGTTGACACCAGGTCTGAGGAAGTGTAAGTGTGTTTTTAATTTTATTGATCCTCAAACTGTCACATCACTGATGTCATGAGTCCTCATCAAAATGTCAATAACTGATCAGATGATCAATCAGTAACTGCAGCTGTATCTTGTTCTCTCCATCAGATTCCTGTGAACTCACACTCGACACAAACACAGTACACACAAAGATCGAACTATCCAGCAACAACAGGACAGTGACATATGTGGAGGAGGATCAGTCGTATCCTGATCATCCACACAGATTTGACCACTGGCCTCAGCTGCTGTGTACAACTGGACTGGATGGTCGCTGTTACTGGGAGGTCGAGTGGAGAGGAAGAGTTGACATATCAGTGAGTTACAGAGGAATCAGAAGGAAAGGAGACAGTAAAGACGGGGAGTTTGGATGGAACGAGCAGTCCTGGACTCTGTTCTGCTCTGATGTTTTTGGGTACTCTGTCTGGCACAATAACAGAGTGACACCTATCCCCTCCTCCTCCTCTGTCCCTGACAGAGTAGCAGTGTATGTGGACTATCCTGCTGGCACTCTGTCCTTCTACAGAGTCTCTTCTGACTCACTGATCCACCTCCACACCTTCAAAACCACCTTCACTGAACCTCTTTATCCTGGGTTTGGGTTTAGGTTCTGGCCTAGTTCCTCAATTTCTCTGTGTTGATTGTAGCAGAGAGTCTCCTTCTGTTAGAGAAACTCTCTCACTGTTGAACAGATCAGTCTGTCAGTTCAGTTTCTACATGTCTGTCTCTTTTACACACACGTTTTCAGGTTCATATATTAAATCAGTTTATTTTTTAAACTTATTTTTTTTTAAATGATTCTTGTAAACTAATTCGTCTTCCTTTAAAGATGGAAGCTACGGTTATTAAAGGATAAACATGTTGCTGACTTTTGTTGCTGTTTTTTTTTCCTCTCTAACCCTTATTTTCTTATGTTTTCACAATAAAAGCCTCATTGTGAGTAACAGTGTTTTGTCTTTCTCTAAATCTGAGGACTACTGAGTTGATTCAGTTCAAACTAAAACACTAATGAGGTTTTTCCAAGAGGATCCAGGTGGTTGATGACTCTCTGGAAGTTTTGACATTGTTGGTTCAATCCTGAGATAGAGATTTAATTTTGAAAGCCAATGTTCAGAGGAAAGACGGAAATTCTCATAGAGAAGAACAGTTTTTTTTCTGTCCCAGTCTCTCAAGTTGTTGGAAGACTTGTCAAATGGTTTGAGGTCCTGGTTTTACTCCTCAGTGACTAAATGAACTTTGAAGTCCAACACTAAAAGTGAAAACTCAAAATCTCTCACAACATCAAAGTGGTGAGACATTTAGAGGTTGTGTGTTTGATCCTTATCATATCAGACAGTCCGATACTCAAAGAAAGACTGACTAGCTTTTAGAAATGATGTCTCCAGTGTCTCTGACATAATGTCTCAAAGTGTTAGAGGACTCTTCAGGTGTTTTACAGTCTTTGGTTTGATCATCAGGTGACTCAATAAAGTTTGAAGTCCAACATCCAAAATGAAGACTCAAAATCTCTCTAATTTCAATGTTCATATGGACGCTTGGCTGTCTGAAATTTGTAAACCTATCCTTCAAATCTAAAAAGATTTTCCTTTGAATGGTGGTCGTTTTTTTTTATTTTATTTTTTTTTTATTTAAAGGATTGGATTTTCATTTAAAGTTTAAATAATGTTTTTTTGTTTGTTGGTTTGTTAGTGTTTTGGCGCTGGGTGGCGCTGTTGCCTTCACGTAGCACTCGGTCCGCCCTCCATGTAGACTCTTGAACGCTTCTCCTGCTTTCCTTGACCGCTGCAGCACAGCGGCGGCGGTTTCCCGGGCAACCGAGTAGCGACAACAAACGAAACAGTCGACAAAGTTATCAACAACATCAACAACAACCAAATGACAACGACGGTAGTTAAACACACAAGGTCAACATCAGACGGTTTGTTTTGGTAAAATGTAGATCGTTCCCTCGTTTATTTCAAACAATTTATTTCCACAACTCAGCTGTGAGGTGCTGAGATGAAAGTGGAAACATCACAAGTACAAGCGTTAGTGATTCTCAGAAACTACATTTCACCGTCATGAGCGAGGTATGTGTCCGAGTGGCGGTCCGTATCCGGCCCCTGCTTCCCAAGGAAGTCCTCCACAACCATCAGGTGTGTGTGCGGATGGTGCCGGGCACCGCACAGGTGATGCTCGGCTCGGACCGACTCTACTCCTTCGACCACGCATTTGGACCGACAGCCAGTCAGGATGAGGTGTACCAGTCCTGCGTCCAGCCGCTGGTGGAGTCCCTGGTCGACGGTTGCAATGCCACCGTCTTCTGTTATGGACAAACAGGGTCAGGGAAGACATACACACTCGGAGGGGGGAAACTGGGTAAGTTGCACGGGTGTCAGTTTTCATCCCAAAAATGAGGTTAAAACGATCCAGAGGAGTGATTTAAGAGATAAACTGAATTATTTAGAGCGCATTTCTTTCTTTGACTGAGAAAGATAGGGAAATATTCCATTTGTTCACAATTTTTTTTAAATGTTTGATATATAAATTGAAAAAACAATCAGCTTTATTATCCCTGGGTGGGATTTTCTTAAAACATGGATTAAATTACGACCTGTGTGGTATTAAAAATGTCTTAAAATGTCTTAAATTTAACTTGGTGAACCCTGCAGAAAGCCTGACTTCAAAGTAAGCTTTTCTGACCAGTATTTTGCTGTTAACCCATTGTTATACTTCACATATATACTAGAGATTTGACCTTGAAGGTCTTTTCTAATGTTTCACTCTCTGGTCTTTGCAACATTTACTCTATTACTGTGTCTCTTCCTTCCAAAACCTCTCTCAGATGAAGAGGGAGGAATTATTGACCGTGTGGCCCAAGATGTGTTCTTGTTGTTGGCGGAAAAGAGGAAAAACAGTGATGGTGTGGAGGCCACAGTGCGGGTGTCATATATGGAGCTGTACAGGGAAGAGCTGCGAGACCTGCTGGAGATGCACACCATTCACAAAGAGCTTCATATCAGAGAGGATGAGAAGGGAAACACAGGTAATGAAAATATTCTTTTTCACTGTCAGACAAATGTGACAAAATGTGAATTTATTTTTGTATGTTTCACATAATGTAGATTACATGAGAGGGGATGATCCCATAGGATTTCCTAAACAAAGGACATGAGAATAAATTGATATCACTCTCTGTGTGTTGCCTTTGGGAATTTGTCCATATATCCACCCTCCACCTATTTGTTTACATCAATCCTATTTAAGGACATGCCGTTGATTGCACCACAAAGTTGGTTTTCATGCTACTGACACTCCTTTCTTTGTTAGCGATGTACTTTGTGTACTACTGAGAATCAGTATTGCACTTCCTCAGAGTTGGTTGGACACGCAAGAGACAGATTTAAAAATGAAGGCCAGTATATGGTGGTTTTTGTCCCAAGTATTAAAGGATTCTACACTTCCCATCAGGCCCCCTAAGTAGTGTCCACTTGGTTTCTGTAGTAGCTTTTTAGTCTCCAAGCCCAAGAGATAACCCTGGTGACATTAGTAAAGCTGCAGAAGACATTACATGTAATCAGTCAGAATAACAGGCTGTGTAATAGGCTACTCATTAATAAACTGATTTTAAGATGTAAAATCATTCATTTAATGAATGAGAAACCTTTCAGAGAGGATGAGGAAGTCATAGTAATACAACAAGGACAAAGACACTAAGTTGTACCCTGGGGGAAAGTAATATTTCAACCATGTTTTTTCAGTGGTGGTGGGAGCCAAAGAGATGGCTGTCACCTCAGCAGAGGAGCTACTCAGTGTTCTAGAGATGGGTAACGCTCTACGCCACACCAGCACCACAGGGATGAATGAGCATTCCAGTCGCTCTCATGCCATCCTCACCCTTCAGCTCATCCAGTGTTGCCGCAACAACACCTCCTTAAAGTCTGTCCGCTCTTCCAAACTCTGTCTGGTCGACCTAGCAGGCTCAGAGCGTGCTGGAAAAACTGGCAACACTGGAACACGGCTCAAAGAATCTGTTCATATCAACACAGGCCTGCTTGCACTGGGCAATGTTATCCGTGCCCTGTCTGACCCTGCTCGAACTCGCCGTGGTAACAACTGCAACAGCGCACACATACCATACCGTGCTGCCAAGATCACCCGTCTCCTCCGTGATTCATTGGGTGGCACCGCCCATACACTGATGGTGGCCTGTGTAAGCCCCTCTCACCACAGTGTAGCTGAGACTCTGAGTGTCCTGCAGTTTGCATCCAAGGCCCGTCACATTCGCAACCGTCCCAGAGCAATATCTACTCATACAGAGCTTAAATCATTACCTTCAGCCTGGGACCCCGGCGAGGCTCGACAAGGGGAGCTCGAGTTTGAAGTAAAGACACTGAGAGAGCTACTGAAAGAGAAGGAGAGAGAGATGGAGATGCAGAGGGAGAGGACAGGTGGAGAGATGGAGAGTTTCAAACAGCGCAGTCAGATAAGGTTATCTGAACTAGATCAGAAGATGACCCAAGAGCAATCATCACACTACCACCTCCTGGCACAGGAAGCTGCAGCTCTGCTTGCAGATATCTCTGGCCCCTCTCCAAGTCAATGTTTCAGGCAGGAACTGCAGGACTGGCAGGAGAGACTGGCAGCTGTCAATAACACACATCAAATCGATGATAAGGACTGTTCAGAGGGGAATGGAGACCAGCCTGACCATCTTACATTATTTAAGCTCAGAGAAGAGCTCAAGAAATGCCAGGTAATTATAAAAAGTAAAAAAGAAACATCAGATAGCCTTTAAAGTTAACAAATGTTTGTTTTATCAAACAATTGATGGGAGCTGTTCCACAATCCATAACACTCTATTTCAACTGTGCAATGCCCATCTCAACTCAAAGTGCTAGCTGATATGCCACTAATACTAAGGTTATGTAAATGCACTCAGTCATTTTATTCAATATAGTTGAAATTGATTAAAACAGTAAGCATGCAGACTGCTAATTAATCACTTGTCATTACCCTGTCATATTTCTCTTCTCATACCTTGTAAAGAGCAGTGCAAGTGACAGTGCTGCATAATTTAAAAGGGTCTAGCCTTCCTCATGTAGGAAACCAGTATTGTTATCCAGAAGTTGAAAAGTGTAGTTGTAACTAATAACATCCCATTTAGATGTGGCATACTCATTGCAGTCCTAGTACTGTTTATCCTGGCTTTCTGGCACACCCATAGGAATCGTGTTGTTATAGCTGTGTTTTTCCATGATGAGGTCAAGTCAAAATTTCCATTGTGACATCCTTTAATCCCTGAGAGCCTGAGATGAGATCATATGAACGAAAGCAACAGATGCACTGGATTAATAAAATGCATAGACAGAAACAGCTATTCTGACTTTTAAAAATGAAAAGAGCGCTACTGAATCAATGATGAAATATCCATCAATCAAGGCATAGTGAAGAAAAGTGACATTTTTCTCTTATCTACTCTTACCCTTAGGAAGCTCTCAACATAGAGGAGCATCTATTGGAGCAGAAAGATGCAGAGCTGAGACAGGTACAAAAAGATGTTGAGGGGCTTCTTCAAGAGAGGAAAACCCACCTCCAAGCCTTAGAGGAAGAAAAGGAACATAATCGTATACAGGTGAGGAGAACAACAGTTTTGAATGCAGCTCTGTAATACAGTAGAAAAGGACGCTGCATTCAGTAAATCTGCAAATAAAACTTCAAAACTGTCCTAGAATAAGAATAAGAACAACTTTTTTATTATTTTGTTAAATGCGTGCCTGTGTGTACTGTTGTGTGTGAATGTTTTCAGACTGAACAACTGGTAGACCAACAGATTCTGATTGATCGTCTTCGCAGCGACCTCATGACCTTTCGGGGCACAACCTCAGGGGCCGCAGTGGAAGCAGTGGCTTCTGGGAACTCAGGCAAGAGGCCCCACAGTGTCCCTCTGATCAGACACAGCTATGGACATGGGCCTCCCAGGAAGGTAAGAGGTAGCTGCACTGTTTTGTTCTGTGTGTGTTATTGATTGTGTGTGTATAAGTTGTACCAGATACACTTGACTTTGTAAATACTAAACATAGATTCATGTGTGCATCCACTCACTGTTGTTTCATGACTGTGCATATTTCTGTTCGTATGCATATGTGCGTTTGTAGATTCACTCCAGTCCCCCAGCCTATTCACTGGAGAGGGTGATGGCAGCCTTTAAAATGCGCGGTCATCTCCTTCTGGCTAAGCTTGAGGAAAAGGATGAGGTGTACTGTCCATTCATAAAACAACAGGGAGAGAGCATAGACAGGGCTCAAGAGAAGGAGGAGGAGGATAAGGACTGTGTGAGCAAAATGGCATTTAGGTGAGTGTGTAATACCAGCCTACAGGTTCTTTCTTCGTGAAGCCACCAGTGATTCACATTGAAACTAATTTTAGTTAATGGCGTGCAAGTCACAAAGTTTTTGTTCATGTGCTGCTACGAAAAAAGGTTTCACAAAAATACAGAAAAATGTAATTAAATTATTTATTAATGTTAAATGAAATATAATTTTTTTTCACTTTTGTCGAGATGCTTTTCTTCAGGTGTGGTAACATTTATTCCACATCTGCTCCCGCTTGTGTATAGCAGTGACTGTCCATGCACCAACATGGGAAGACAGGCACTGTGGGGGGTGTTGGTGACAGTTCAGTGACACGCTACAATTTCGGTGTCAAGAATGACTGCATTTTATGCTGCTCTCACAAGTCACAGAATCCCTTAATGTTACACCACTCATTAACTTCAACTAGTAAAAACATTAAAATGACAGCTCAAATACAGTTTTAATCGTGGTAATTTTGACAATAATAGTCTTGCATTTAAGTGCAATGCATTATACATGGCAAACACATGTAGCTAATTCAATTTTGTGCAACCAGTACCAAGCTATTGAGAAATACAGTTTCAAAATAGCCACACCAGTATCTGTGCTCTTGTGCGCCTCAAACTGGTCAAAAATACCTTAGTTTTCCGAACAGCCTCCACATCTATGCACTGCATATTCTTGGACGTGCATTGTGGATAGAACTGCTTTTAAAGAAGATGAAAAGAGCTGATATGATTGGCCATTAATGATGCTAGGATCTAATTTACATAGTTTTCCCCTAGAACTCTGTTTCCAAGTGTACTGCAGGTGTACCGTGCGCCTAAGAAATCCAAAAGGTCTTTGGTTTCACACATATCAATAATCCTTGATTCAGAAAGTCTTGCTTTTCTTAGTGATTTAATCTGAAATCATCTGCCTAATCAAATCCTGTGATGTTACTCCAGGCATTCTTTAAACAGAACATGGACGAGTCGGCAGAAGAAATCAGCTCTGAAAGAGAAAAACACTGGACTGGACCAAACATCTAATGGGAATCCATTAGTACAACAGCCTCAGCGAGCTACAGGTATACTTTACATTTATTTGACAATCTTCTTTTTCCTTGTCTTGTTGTATTCAGGGGGATGCGTTCCTGTCTCCGTTCTCTTCTGTGATATTCCAGGAGTTAATTTATATCCAAGAAGTTTTTTCCTGTTATACTGTTATACTATTTCTTTACAGGGGCCAAGGAAAACCATGCCAAAAAAAGCCATATGATGAAGGCCCATCTAAGAGCCAGTGTTACTGAGAGAAGGATCCAAGATCTGTCAGTCAACATGCGGATGGAAGAGGAGCTCATCAAAGAGCTTGACAAAACTGGTGTTTATATTATTACATACTGTGTGTTTCTGTGTCTGTTGGTTTGAAGATAGTGAGTCAAGAACAATAGAAATCTTTAGCTGATTTGTTTGTGTATTGAGGCTTCTGTCGAAAGGGTTATTTTGGTGATATTCAAAGCCACTAAATATATCTGCAAATTATGCATTTTTTTTGTTTAAAGCAACCATGAATAGAAACTTTCTGACTATACCTGATATCTCACATTTTGAGCTTTGAGCTCACACAGCTGTGTTTTTATCTGATAGACAAGAAAATCCAGGCCGTGGACAGACATGGCAGGCACAACAGAGATGGCACAGAAGCTGGCATGTTGGCAAGACTTTCCTTGCAGAACCAGCAGGTCCGAGCAGAGGTGTATCGCAGCCTTCAGCACATGAGACTGCGGAGAGAGCAGCTTCAGACCAACCTCAGGCAGCAGAGACAGATCACTGACGACAACAAAGAACTTGGCCAAAGTGGGGTTAGTTGCAAAAATGAACCCAGTAACATCAAACATGGTGTCTTGATGATGCAATAGGAAAAGTCTTGTGTAAAGCTATAAGTCAGCTCTGTTGATATAAACTTTGAAATCCTTTTTTTTTCGGTTGATGGGCGAAAATAAACAAAATCCAAAATAGAGAAATGTAAAAGCTGAGACAGCATGGGTAAATTATTAATGGCTCTTGAGTAAAGAGTAAATGTGATTTGTGTTTTTGTTTATAGGAGCAAAAAGCAGGAGATTTGACTGTGTGCAAAAGCATTTACCAGGAAGAGTCAAAGGAAAAGGTAAACCATTTACTACCATAAAGCAGTATAAATTATTTAAAAGTTTGTTTTGCTTTTTCTCCTTCAAAAAACATTTTGACAGAGTTTCTTTTGTATACAACTGTTCCTCCCCATTTATTATTTCTACCCCACTGTCTTCTTATCGTATTAATTTGTCTGTCATCTCCCTCCTTTATCTCCTTGTTCTCACTATAGTTATGTGACAGCAGTTGGCTGGAGCAGGAGGAGGAGTGTGTGCTTCAGAGGAGAGCAGAGCTGCAAGAGCTGGAGGAGGAGCTGAGGAGGAGAGAGGAGGTGGTCCTGCGCAGAGAGGCCTATCTGCAACAAAAAAACAAACTGGAGGAGAAGATGCTACGCTCCAGTCAGGTCAGCCAGTATATATGTTTTTATTATGATTGAGCTAATTTTGTCACATGTCTATGTATGTTTATATCTGGAGGTTTTATATCACTTACTTTTCAGGCTCTGAGTCAGGACTTGCAGCGTGTGTCAATGCAGTTGGAGGCAGTGGAGGAGCACCTGGAGAGCAGTAGCAATGCAAGGCGGACTGGAGGAATTACCAAAGAGGAACTGGAGAAGGAGAGAGACATGCTTAAAAAGAGGAGAGACACTCTGGATGCACAGTTGAAGGAAAACAGAGTACTTACTATGGAGGTCAGAAAGAAGGAAATGTGTTGTATTACAATAACATTGACACCTGATATGATTTATAGATTTTGCAGGTTTTGGTAAAATAAACTTTTGTTCACTTTGATTTTTGTGTGTCCTTATGTAGGAGGGGCATTCCCTGCTCCAGCTGGAGGAAGCTATTGAAGCTCTGGATGCAGCTCTGAAGTTTAAAAACAACTTCATCCAGGACAAACAGAAGAGGATGGCATTCGCAGACTCCTCTTCGTATCAGTCACAAAGCACCAAACCCGCCCCACTCTGTGATGTCATCAGGAAGCTGAGGGAGCTCGCACCAGCCGAGGCTTTGGAGCTGCTCATCAAATATTTCAACAAGGTAAGATAAAATGCACACATACATGGATGTATGCGACATTCTACGCTACTTACAAAACCAACATGCTTCCTTTACTATATTTACTCTTCCCTATTATTTCCTATTTACAAATGAATACAATGTCTGGTGTCTGCGCTTTTCTTAAAACATATTTTTAAATTAGTGAAAAAATGGATTCTACCATGGTGAGATGGAAACTGAATCCTCACTTCTTTTTCTGTTCCAGCAGAAGATTTATGTGTCACCTTTTCTCTTCCTCTGTTATTTACCTTCCCTTGCTTCTCTCTCCAGGTGATGTGCTTGAGTCAAAGATGACTCAGAAATGAAGCAGAACTGTTTTTGCAATGCTAATTAAATTATACCTCTGCCCTCCCTCTGCTTCCCCAATGCTCCCCTCTGTGCCCCTCATTTCCATCTGATATGTCTAAATACCATACCACCAACTTCTCCAGGAGGTTTGTTTGCACCATGTTATACTATTACACCATGAAAAACTCCCTCCCACCTGTTTTACTCTGTCCTTGTTTTTTTCTCAGCATGTGTCAGAGTAAACAAATGTTATATTGTGTAATTATATGTGTTTCTCTGCACTATTCTCTGGCCCCCCTCAACTTTATCATCCTCTCTAGGTTGTTTGTCTTCGTGAGGCAGAGCGCCATTTGCGTTTGCGCTGTGAAGAGCTGGAGCTTCATGCAGGAGAGCAAGAGGGGGTGCTGAGGGAGATGGAGGCTGCCATGCAGCGCCTGGCACTGGATGCAGACCGCAGGCTCACCCAGCAGCACCGAGCTCACCAGAACAACATCCAGCTACTCCTGCAGAAACTTCAAGGTGAGGAAATTAGGTCAGCCTGGAAAAAAAGTTTAGAAGTGAATTTATTTGTCCCATGCCTCTCCATATTTGTACAGAAATTGTGTCATAAATATTGCTGTTTCATTTACTTTGTCTCTGTGTATGCTTGTGTGTGTGTGTGTGCATGTGCGTGTGCATGTCCGTGTGCTTGTGTGCTTGTGTGTTTGTGTGTGTGTGTGTGTGTGTGTGTGTGTGTGTGTGATTAGAGGGTGGATCAGGAGAACCACAGCAGGCTATCCAAGACAGACTGCAGCATCTGGAGAAAGAACTGTTTTTCTACAAGAGCTCCAGCCGGCAGCTAAAAAACAAGCTCAGAGAACTTTTTAGTGGCGCCCTGCACCATGATGATCAGCAGTCATACATACAGGAGCACAGACAAACACACAATATGCAGGTACAAGCAGGCACAAGTAAATCCCAGATGCAAACTGAAGAGTTACAAGCAAGGACACGTATAGCAACAACATACACAAAGATACATGCAGAGCAAACAGACCAAAAGACAAAGTTCGATTCTCATATGAGGAGACATGCACACCAAACCCCCTGTCCTTCCTCATCTTCTGACCTCCAAGCAGACAGAAATACCAAACCTGAATACAATCAGATGCACACACACACACAGTCCCAGGGGAGGAATGAAAGAGAGGCTGGTAACAGTGGGGAAAGTTTAGAGATGACACCAGTCCGTCTGTGTCGCAAAGAACTGAGACAGATCTGTCCTGCTGACCTGCAGATCTCTGGTTCTGCCACAAGGAGGCGGCAGTCTGTTGTGAATACCAGCACAGAATCAATACTAGAAGACTCCATAGAAGTGTCCAAAAACACTGACAGATGATGTTGCATCATTTGCAGATCTATTCAGTGACTTCACGTAGATCAAAGTACCCAAAAGAGTCACTTGACAGCAGTAACGTATACAGCAGATTCCAGTTGGGTAGTAGTAAGCAAAGGAAAATGTTTGTCATAAATGACTGCAGATAAAATTGAATATGAATGACACACTTCTTCCACTCATCTTAAGTATCTTGTGAAAACTGACTTTGTGGGGCTCTGAGGTCAGTGAGAAGTGCCCACAGGTGCATTAAATTATTTCCCAGAATGAAAAAAAGGGTCTGTAGGTAATGCATGTCCATATTCACAATATACTATGAAGATATGTTTTTGTTGTATTTTATTTATTTTTTGTAAATTCACTGTTGTCCTTTGTCGAACATGTAATACCACTGAATAGTGCAACCATGAAAAACTTCAGAGTTTATGACCTTAAAGTGTCCTTTAGAAGGACTGGAGTGTGAATACTTTACAGTGAACCACTTCAGTCTCTTGTCATAGCACTGTCTTCCTATGTCTTCCTGTCTTCTATGCTTAATGTTGTGGAGTTTTTTTTTAATTTAGTAACAGAGGAAACAAAAAGAAAGGCCAGTGTTGTTATGACAAAAAAATTAATTTGATAAATGGCATGTATAGAGAGAATTTCCAATAACTTGGCAGTGTGTTTACACAAAAAACAGAGTGACATTTCCTATTTTGCGATTATAGATACATACATCAAAATACAACACTGCACATTTCATGTTTTGTTCCCGTAAATTTGGAGATTTCTTATGTTTAAAGCTCTTATAGCCTAGATAAAGACATAAAACAAGACAAAAAACTATCTTTGCAATGAATAAATCTTACTGACATAAACACACTGCATGCATAAACGGCAACCTTATGTCGTATGTTGAGTGTGGGGAAAAAAAGCACTTTTCTGATATTATTTCTGTAGTCATAATACTTTACCTTATGGTTGTCACCAACTGCATCAACTAAACTGATTCTCCTCCTTTTACAACACTGCTAGTTTAAAACAATAAGTTAGAGAAAAGGTGTCATCAACCTATAGTTCGAAGTAATCAAATACAGCTGAGTGAGTTTTTCACCTTTAATTTTTGGCACTGTTTAGCACTTAAATGGCCAGTAGATACAGTGTGTTTTCTGCACTAAAACAGTAATGTGTTTTTATGTGTTTTTTGATACAATCTTTTTTTTGTCTGTTAGCTGTACTGTTAGCTATACTTGCTGTGTAAATTATTTCTGTAACTCTACAGTCAAATTTATTAAACTTACTAATTTGCATTTCTCTTTGCTTTGCCTTTATTGTGAGAATTCATTCCATTCCCTCACCCTCAGCCCATGGCCAGATTAATCCATGGAGCCATGGTTTTGGGGGTGAGTGTACTAAAAAACAGTGTGTAGTTGGGCCTCTTGTCATGTTTAAGATGTCTGTGAGGTGTTAAGTTCCACCAAAGAATAATTTCCTCTCTAACGGTTTAATTTAAATAAGTGTTTGAGGCCCAGGTGTAAGTGTAAAACAATTCAATATTCCACAAAATAACAAAGATTTGAGACAAATTTGTGTTGAATAGCTTTTGCGTCATATTAATCATCTCAAGACCACTCAGATTTATCATGTGACCCTTTGGAGGGGCCCTACCCATACACTGGGAATCTAGACTGGATTAGACTGCCCATATATAAAGATCCACCTCAACCAGCTACAACAGTAAATGCCGCTTACACATTGTTGCTTCAGTATAACACTTTAACAACGTCATATATAATAACAGATCAGCCAGAGGGGCAATTTTCTATCTAATGTGTATGTAGATTTTGAATGAAGGATTTTTACTTATAATGGAATATGTATACATTGAGTTACTAATGCTTTTACCTGAGTAAAACAAAAGAACATAATTTAAAGCAGGAACTCAAAAGAGAAATGGCGATATCTGTTGCCAGAATGCGCGGTTTTCCGCCGAATCTAGACAGTCTCTGGGAAACTCCATGTCGGTCAAATTTGGCAACACTATTCCGTATCGCAGCCTTTATCCTTTTTGGCACCACCGGGCTGCTGTACTCAGACAATCGCTGGTAGCAAACCAACGGTAAGCGACAGTTTCCTCACGAACAGGTGAAAGTGTTCTTTAGCAACTTTTCTTGTGAGTACCAGCTTTTCCGGACAAGTCAACCAGTGCATTGAAAACAAAATATCTACGTGAACCTACATTTATATTATTAACCGTCGTGCATCGCTACTTTTGTACTTGTTTGAGGCTAACAAAACCGGCTAAGCCTTTTATAGTTAGCTAGGTTAACTTGCTGCTATGTAATGCTAGCTGCGTCTGTCACTAGACTGTTAGCAATGATACACTTCAAAACACTTAACATTTATCATCATTGTGTCTCTTTTGATAAGATATACTAACGAATAAATATTTTGCTTTAAATAAAGCTGTTGGTCCAGATATGGTGATGTTTTTATTTGAAAACAGGTTGTCACTAGAAGCTAACTCCTTTATAACCGGCTTCAAGTTTCCCATACTGAATTGTTCCTTGTCTTTTGTTATCAGTTAGTTTCCTGTTCGCAATGGCATCATCTGCAATGATCACCGTCCCCACCACCGCCTCCCGCTTCGCCTTGCTTCAGATAGACTCGGATTCGGATTCCGACACCTCCGAACCGGGGAAGACCACCACTAAAAGCGGACGGGACTCCTCTGGGAAGCCCCGACAAGGAAAGGCAGGAGCAGCCGGGGGGAAAGCGGCTCAGGGAAACGACAAGAAGAAAGATAAGAAAAAGAAGAAGAAGGAGCAGCAGCAGAGTGAGGCTAATGAGGTGAGTGACTGTTAGGACAGGAGCATATGACGAACCAGTGCTTCACACAGCACACATCTATGCATATTTCATAACCTCCGTTTTGTGACAGGAATACACAATGACTGAGCTCTTCTGTTGCCGTTTCACACAGGGTGGTGTCAGGCACACTCCAGCAGGCTTTATTTTGATCTCAGTTGTTTAGCACAGGTGTTGGCATTAATTCAAGTTGAGAGTGGAACCAGCGGTTTTTCATTTGAGATGTTTACTCCTTGATAAGACACATCACAAAATGTTGTCTCAATATCACTCACTTAGCCAAAGCAACAGCCAAAATACAGCCTACATACAAACCAGCCAAAAAAGAAGCAACTATTTTCTTTGGTAATAATGTGTAGGGATGTATGCATCTTTTTTCAGTGAGATGATCAAATGGCCCCTCAGAAAGGCAATTTTACTTACATAGCACATTTCTTAACAAGTAATACAGTGTACTTTGCACTCAAATGTAGAGCTTGCAGTTGATAAGTCATTTAATAGATTAGTTCATGGACAGAAAAGTAATTATTGCAACTATTGTGATAATTGATAGTTGTGTCTTTTTTGAAGCAAAAATGTCAACAGGGTATCTACAGGTCTTAAACAGCCTTAAAAGTAGTTAATTCAGTTTCCCTGAAACTGATTTCACCGAATTCCCCAAGAAAGCGCCAGTAGGTATAAATAAGGCTTGAATTTAATTTACAAACGTTAGTAATGTTAATTTTAAAACATTTGGATATGATTGCAGGTTTTCAGGAGACATGCAGACACTGTCACTACTACTAACTACAGTAGCTAGTGTTGTAGCTACTACTACTAGTGTAGTATAGTTATGAGTAAGTGGTGATTTGAGAAAAAACATAAATTAACAGAAGACAACTCAATTTTTGTTAGCGAAAAGAAAGCCCGGTAAGACTCAAAGCTGCTACTTTCCATGCACAAACATGCTGATAGCTTCTAAAGCAAACAACAAACCATGGTAACAGTTCATAATAGAGCAATAATGGTCATATCAGTGTTTGGATTAAATTTTATCTCTCTTTCTATCAGTTACGTAATCTGGCCTTCAAGAAGATTCCTCAGAAGTCCTGTGCCCCACCTCCATGTATGACACTGTCAGGAATAGCCAGTGAACTTCTCACTCCTGCGTCAGGGGACCACAGTATACCTTCAGAGGGGTGGCAGCAGTGGAAGCAGAGGGATGAGCAGGTAAGAGAGAACCACTCCCATCACAAATATGTTAGCAACTTTACTTCCAGCTCTTTTGTGTGGAGCTATTCAGACATCAGCAGCAGAGGAGTGGTTGTGCGGGCAGCTTCCATGTATGCACGGATTGATTGATTTTTCATACATTTACTTAAAATGTCACCTCTTTCCTTCTGTTCTTTACTGAAAACTTGATGGAGAGAGTGAGGATGTTGTTTATTAAAGGCATTAGAAAAGAGCAGATTCATGAAATTCAGTATATTGTCTTTCCCTGATATAACTGCATTTCAAACGGGTCATGTCTGACCTGACAGACATTACAATATATATTTCCCAAGCCCTTGTTGTTCTCTGCACATAGATCTGTTTACCTGCTCTCCCTCTAGATAACCACTGAACTATATGAGGCAGACTTGGAGAAGGCCTTGATTCTAAGTAAACTGGAGTACGAACAACACAAACAGGTACACTGCTTTCATACACACACTAATATACCCCTTTTGAAAAGCATTTTAATGGGAAAGTACAGTTGTCCGAGTTAAAAGGTTTGGAGAAATGTATCAGTCTTATATAGCTCTTAATTTGGAGCAGTATTCATGACAGTGTTGGCATTTATGATATGGCAAGGGATCAGTATGAATATGCTAAATCATCACTCATGTAAATTCATCATCTGAAATTTAGCAGAAACACATTTTGTAAGAAAAGACAATGCAACACAGTCTCAGCCTCGCTTCCCACTGTTTTCACTATTCCTCAAGTTGTGTTGCCCTATGACATACCTGTCACATTCAGACGCCGCAGTGTATTGTCTCCCACATGCTGGCACTTTGAGCAGTTACAGAGGTGCCAGTGGTCATTCAAAACAGGTACTGAATTTGTGATGCCAAGAAACCTTTTCATCTCCTCTGCAAACTTCTCTGGATCTTTTGTTTCAGATGCATTGGAATTAAAGAAAACGGAAAACATCAGCACTAAAAACAAATATTTTGTTGTTAACAATATCAAACTGCGTCTGTCTGTCTTTGCACGGCACAGTTTATAGGTCAATGACTGTGGTGCTAAAATGCTGACTTTAATTCATGATCACGAGGAAATAATCCTTTTTATACAACAACACCAATGGAAAAATTACAAGGTTGTATATTATTCACCTAACATGGATATGAATACAATCCCCTTGATGCTGAAAGTCAATACTTTAACCTCACAGACAGGTTTCATTTGAAATCCAGCGCTGGGATAGCACTATTTTAAATTAAATGATATACTATCAAAATTATTTCTTGTATGAAATGGAAGTTGAAGTCAGTTTTATTTTTTTAAGCCTCATTTAAATAATGATTATAAACTAGGAACTTTTAGTTAGAACTTTAGCTTAAGTTAATCAATCTGCTTTCATTCAGCAGATCAACACAAACACAACCTCGCCAAAGTCACGAGGAGGAAAAGAGGGCGGAGGGAAGAAGGACAAAAAGAAGAATCAGCAGGCAAAAGACAAAAAGACGGTTTCACTGCAGGACTTCCAGGCTGAAGGCAGTGTAGGTGAGACAAACTTATCCATCAGTTTCAAAAGCCATTAAATTAGGATCTTGTGTGCTGTAGCCCACAACACAACCTATAACTGTACTCCCTTTAGCACTGTAAAAACTATACTACATGTATTTTTTCAGAAAACTTTGTGTAAATAATTGTTATATCAGTGTATTTATCTCCTTGCAGAACATTCAAGTAAGAAACAAGAGAAAGAGGTGAGCAAGAATATGCACTGTATAAATATACGGCAACAGTTCTATTTAGCTATACCGAATATGTACAAGGTTTCATTTGGGCCTGAATACATGAGGGATATGGCACACTACTGTTGAAATACTGACCACATTCCCATCCAGGACGCCAGAGCAGCTAACCTGGCACTAGGAATCGGGCAGGAGGAGCGTTTTTTTAATAAACTGGAAGATGACGTCAGTCGGATTATCCAACAGGAGAAGAGACGTGAGCAGTACGCTAACAGCCAGGGGCAAGAAGTCAACACGTCCACAGAACATGAACCAGTGAGTGGACGGACACAAACACACATGTACCACAAAATACTCATCTAGCTGTCTGTGCATGAACATGAACAATGGTCTCTCCTTAGAGCTGTCTGTGCGCACAATTTCACATTAATCAAGTGAAGTTTGTTTCTCCTTACTTAGCTGAGTTAGTGGGAAGTTTAAATTTGTCCTCACTTGCTCTTTTCTCCCTGTTATTCCTGTAAGGACCCTCGGGCAGAGCAACTGAAGTACGAACTGGAGAAGAAAGACCAGGAAATCGATAAGCTAAAGAAGACAATCTCACAGTGGGAGGTCAGCAGTTATAAGCAGTTACTCAGTCATTCTATAATTTCTCTGGAAAATTATAATTTCACCCCTTTTGTTTCGGAATAGGTAGTCTTATGTTAACTGCAGTATGCGGCTCTCCCCTGCAGCTCTCTATCTAACAAGCTTACTGCGGTTTCTTTGTATTTTACCACTCCTCTCTTGAAATATTTTAAACAGGCTGTCAGAACAGTGCAGAGACATATCCATGTAGACGAACAGGAATTTACAGTTCAGAGTACATACGACTCTCCCCTAACCGATGCTCATATTTTTGAATAAAACATATCAGATCATATCTATTTTCTTTTTGTATTTGATGTATGCATTTGCTACAGTAAGCCACAGGCCTTTTTAATTGATACACAAAGGGTTTGATATTTGTTTTAAAGTGACACTGCTGAAGAAAAATTAAAATTCAGGTGATTGATGATTTACTTGAGCTAATTTTAGCTGCACAGCTGAAGGAAGAGTACAGTACATCGGAACAATCAGTGCAGTCTTCAAGGGAAAAAGAAATCAGCACATGGAACTGTGGGAGTTTGTAAAATGGCAAGAAAGAATTCACCAAGGACAGAAAAGCTGGATTTTTGAGAGACTGACTATGAACAGCTTATTGGAAATTTCCTATCAACTGTCTGTTGAGTAGCAAACATTATTTCCCCGGGTATTTGAAATGTGGCATAAAAGTTTCTAGTTTCATGTCTCTCAAATAACGAGAGAGGCTGTGGGCAGCTTGAATTCCTGTTGGTCACAATGGAGTCCAGTACTGACCGGTTTCCAGAATGAAAAAAATGTATCAACATGTCTAACTTTTTAAACCACACCCGTGGCACAACCCAAGTCTCCTTGCCTTTCTGTTGTGTCAAAAGGTTTTTTCTTCTTTCTTCTTAACTCGATAGGTGAAATACAAAGAGGTGAAAGCAAGAAATTCCCAGCTGCTGAAAATGCTCCAACAGGGAGAGAGTGAGTTGAACATCACCCAAATTACACTATGTAGCCCCCCTTTGCTCTCCTTTCCTTTCCTTTCCTTCCCTTCCCTTTCCTTTCCTTTCCTTTCCTTTCCTTTCCTTTCCTTTCCTTTCCTTCCTTTCCTTTCCTTTCCAACCCAAATGAATAATTAATGTTATCTGTCTGATGTTTCTAATCTGTCTCCTTCAGTGAAAGATAAAGCAGAAATCCTTCTACAGGTAGAAGAGCTACTACATATAAAAGAAGAACTGTCATCACAGGTGTGTTATAGTGAGATAATGATTATAAGTGAGGAATGTGGGTGTGTCAGATATTTGTACATCTATGTGCATTTTTTTTTTTTTAGGTAACATTACTACATGCCGCCCTTGAACAAGAAAGATCTAAAGTCAAAGGTCTGCAGTCAGAACAGCCGAAACATCAGGTGAGAATAATCCTCACTTTCTCATTTTCTTGTTACCTCTGAGTGACGTGTGGAAATGTCACCATAACAGGCAAGAATAAGAATCTATATTATATATCTATATATCAGACTTGTGGTTTAGATAGACAAGATGCTTGCATGTTCCTTCTTTCCCTCTCTGTAGACCGCAGAAACAGAAGCCAGTAGGTCAGTTGAAGTGAGAAAGGTTACAGTGTAAGTAATAGACAGTCAGAGTAGATGTAAGGTTAGTCTCAGGTCACTTCAGAGAATTTGTACTTTTTTTTTTAATAATGCCACAGGAGCATTTTCATTGTCAGTAAAACTTTGTTTTAAGTTTTTTTCATTTCATTTTAAATTAATTCATTTCTGTGGCATAGACTCAGAGAGCTATTTTTCTTTTAATGTGTTTTCTCTTTCTATTTTCATTGACTTTGAATTAGGTCAATAAAAACACACACACAGGCTTCAGTGAAGTAAATACAATAATTGTGTACTTTCTCACTTTCGCTTATGTTTGGCAGGGAAATAAAAAAGGGAAGAAAGGCTCGGAGACGGATCTATGAAGGTTTCCAAAGGAAAAGACCTATATAGAAAAAGAAATAATGAATGAACAAATGAAGAAAAGCATTACTGATCGTAATCAGGGTTTTCTTTCCTTAAGGTTTTTTTTTTAGCTTGGACTCCATGTCAGCATAAATGCATGCCTCCCTTAATTACACACACACATACACACACAGTATACACTCCATGTATTACACAGCTGAACACGACAAGAATTAAAGAAACTTCTTAAGTTGATTGACTTTCAAGTTTGTGTTGAAATGATGGCTTGGCACACAGTGCTGCCCTCTGCAGGCACAAGCGTGCCACTGCATCTTTAGTACTGCTGACGGTTGTGTGCCTGATCTTTCTGTGGGTTTTAATGCCAAAATGACAGATGTGAAATTTTTGTTTTTGTTTGTTTGTTTTCTCACTGTTAAGTAAATAAAGTACTTTTTCAGTGAACAAAATTCTTTAATTTTTTTGTATATTGTCTTGAACGTCAAAATTTTACAAAACATCTTTGCCTGAAATGCAAAATGTAACTGTATAGCAAAAGTAATGATAATAGCAATAATCTTTTATTAATGGAGCACTTTTCAAAACCTAATTTACAAAGTACTGCACACAAGGCAGCAAAGTGAAATAAATTCTAAAAGCATTAAAATGCCTTAGATGGTAATAAAACCAATTCTATCAACGTAAGATAAATATGGCATAAAAAGGTAGAAAATTTGGCAATTCGAAGAAATAAAAACTCGAAGTAAAGTCAGGACAAGCACTTACATAAAAAAGATGTTTTATAATTAGATTTAAACTCATTTAATTTAACCCCAATCATCATTATCTTGTGATAGGAAACGTGTTTTTTTGTAATATAAATACACATTTCTTCCTATTGATAATTTTAAAGTATCTCATGTCAAAGCTCGGCCCTGACTCCCACAGTTTGTGCTTCGTAATGTAACAAGTGCTTTGAAATGAACTGAAATGCAGAGGATATTTCACTTTTAGACCCATTGTGCAACTCCGGTGAAAGTTTGACAATAATTTTGCTATTTTTTTTTTTAATGCTTAAAATATGTCTGCTTTGATCTTGATGGTGATTTTTAAGACAGTGAAATGAACCGTAGTCTTAAAACTGCTGATTAATTTAGTGGTCTACTATTTCTTTAAATTGAATCCGGTTACATAATTATAATCATGAAATAATTATCTTCTCGCAGTAGCCTCTGGGTAAAGAACCGTAAATTAAGAGAGGTATAAAAGCAGAAAATTCCCGTCACATAATAGAAAGAATCAGATTTGTATGTAGGCTACACCCTGCTGCGCAGTCGGGTCAGAGCTGGAACACATCCACACAACTTTTTGCAGAGTCATCGGGACAGACACGCACCTCCGCTCCGGGTCCGCTTATCTCCATCGTGAGCCCGGGCAGCACTGAGATGTCAGGCGCGATGAAAGATGAACCGAGATCAGCCAGTGAATGTCAGAGGACTGAAATGATCCACGTTGCGGTTAAAAGTCTCACGGAGAGCAAAGACTTCACCGTCCGAGGAGACTGCACCGTCAGACAGGTCAGGAGACCAGACAGCCACAGGGTCTGGAAGCTTTGTTCGTAAAATGGTTCGATTTGATTATTGATGCGCAGTGATTTCAGTAATCGTTTCCATACCACAAACTGAGCATTATTATTAAAACCTGCCAAATTATGGTATTAGACTAGAGCCATCGCTGTGTTATGTTTGGCTGGCAAAGCGCCGTTGTGTGTTTATCGTGTGTGTCTGGTGGGTACAGCTAAAATGGGGTCTGTCAGATCGCCTGGGAGCCTCAGCAGAGCAGCTGGTGCTGATCCAGTCCGGCCGGGTCCTCAGAGAGTCAGAGATCCTGAGTCACCTTAAAGGGCAGAATGAGTCAGTCAGCCTCTGCATGATCCGAAGGTAAACACACACACACACACACACACACACACACACACACACACACACACACACACACACACACACACACACACACACATATGTTCTCGTCGTCATCAGACTCATTTAAGCTTCACAAATACATGTTTATTTGCGATAGTGTGCATCTGCTCCAACTACAAAAATAGTAGGCTAACTGCTGAAAAATTCAGAGGGCTGTGAGTTTGAAGGGATAGTCTGCCTTTGTAAAATATGCAGTCAGTCGCATGTGTCTGTGCCCCATTTTGGTCAGTGTTTGCTAAATAACCACATTTGCTCTAAACTATCACTCACAGGGGCATCCTTTTAATTAGTCATGTCACTGAAATGAAATCAGGCACTACTGTTACATACAGTGACAAAGCAAATTTTGTCTTAAATACTTCGTATCTTAGCACTCTAGTGTCAGTATGGGATATCAGAATTGTGTATACAAATGTCATAAGTCAGACATAGATGAGCTCACTGTCCTAATAGCTCTATCAGTTCTATTCTAAAAAAAAAAAACCATATGCAGTTTTTTTTTTACAACACATCTGGAACTCTAGATTCATCTTAAGTTCATCCCTCTCAGGCCCCAGCGTTCCTCTGCTGCACCCACCAGTGATCCAGCTTCAGAGACGGTCCAATCAGGGCTCACGGATGTTCTCGACTCTGATCATGATATCCTCACACCATCTCCCACCTCTCCCCTCTGCCTGGGTAAGAACTGCAAAACACAGGAACTCCCCACACCTACAGTTATTTTCTACCTTTCACCACATTTCACACTTGCACTTGATATGTGTTTCGGTTTTAGAGTAGTTTACAGTTTAGAGTCTACATTTTTCCTGTCCTCTCTATGTGGGATTATACTGCTGCTGTGGGATGATAAGATCATACACCAGTGCAGTTACATACTCCTGCATTTTTGATCTGATGTTGTTCCCATAGTGCAAGGACTGGACAGTCTTGGCCTAACAAACAGTGGGCCTGGATTCTTCCCTGCACTCCAACGCCAGATGGAGAAGCAGCTGTTGGCTGACCCAGAGATGATGCACTCTGTTCTGTGCAGCCCCCTCGTGCAGAGCACCCTCTCCACCTCCAGCCCCCAAATAACCAGACAGCTCATTCTGTCCAATCCCCAAGTTCAGCAGCTCCTAGAAACAAACCCAGAGGTGGGAGACATGATAAACAACACAGACATCATCACACAGGTGGGTGTAGTTTGGGATAAGTTGGCATTATAACGTGTACATGCAAAAATGCACTGCTATGAATATGCAAGTTTCCATGAAGTAAATTGAGTTTTTATTAAAAGAAAAATTAAGTGCTTTTCTAAATATGCTTTAGGATTTGTGATATGTGTGTGACATGAATCTGTTAAAAGGAAAAAGAAAGGTCATTTTTCATTTTACTGACTTGAACATAGTTGATCCCTCCTTTACTAATTTCTCCCACCCATATGTTCAATATCTTTTGCTCTTGCTTCTGTTTCCAGGTGCTGGAACTCGTCAGGAATCCTGACCTGATAGAGGAAGTGATGCGTAATGAAGACAGAGCATTAGACAATGAAACCATCAGTGATAACTCGGATGGACCTCAGAAGACTGAGGTGAAAACACAGGAACATAGTCTTTGCAGCTAATGTTTCCCTTTCTATGTGAGGTCAAAGTAATCTTGTGTATTTTAACCCACTGTTTGTTAATGCTCTCTCTTTTAGACCCAGACAGGAGTACCCCCAGCGGTGACTGCATCATCTGGGATTCGACAGACACCAATAAGAGAAAGAGACCAGACACCTCCATCCTTCAGTCACTCCACAGATCCTCTCAGAGAACTGACTGCCTCGCCCACAGCTGATCCAAACTCTCAGAGTACTAATACTGCAGGCAAGAGATTTCTCAGTTTATTTTTTTGTCCTTTGATGTATTTCAAGTTAATTTAAAGATGTTGGTACTCTCTGCCCATCATCAGTTTTAATCAGCTTAACTATAATTATACATTTCAACCTGCTTTTTTTTCATTTTGTATCTGCGGTCTCCTCCCCCCTGCCTCAGGCATGCAGTCACTGCTGGAGGAGATCACAGCCAGTCCAGGTCTGATGGAGAACCTGCTGTCTGGGCCGTACGTCAGCAGCCTTCTGAACTGCCTCAGCCAGAACCCTGACTTGGCTGCACAGGTGACGCATGACAGAAAACACATGACAGGTGGCAGATCACTCATTTTCACCAGTGCTGAGCCAGTAGTTATTGGATGGACGGCAAAAGCGGGACGAGCCATATTATCATGAATGTCTGTGAGTGACTGACTGAGTGACCATAATTCCACCGTTGGTCAGCCGAATGCCATGTGACTGAGTTGCAGTTTCCCTGTTGCTCTTTTAAAAAGAATTGGTGCGAACAGTTTCTATTAGAGGGGCGTTTACAGCCTACAGTGTTGCCAACAAAGCACATTTGAATCAAATGATCTCAGTTCGGTTTGCTTCAAATCTGCGTTGAAGTTCACTTAACCTGAGCATTGTGAGCCCAAAGTGTTCCATGTTCGTCTCTCCTTTTGCCTCTTTAGTTTAGCCCTGCCATAGGAAAATCACATGCTATTGCACTGGGAAGCTTGAAAAAAAAGCATATAGTGTACATGGAACCATGACCGCTGGTAACGTCAGCAAGACTGGTGGACGAGGAGTAGTTTTGTCCGAGGAATATAGGCTAGTTCTCTTTCAAATTAACTCACAATGCAAAACCGTAAAAAGAACTAACTCTCCTTTCTGTTGGCTCACTTTAACAGGACTGAGTTTGGTTTGTTTAAAAAGGACTATATGTGAAAACCTCCTAATGTTCTGTCTGAGTCATCATTTTACAATTAAATATAGCCAAAATCACAGCACTGTGTTTGGTGATTCTGTCAGACAATGTCACAGTTATAAAAAAATCAGGATTTTAGCAGAACAGAGCGGCAGCTGGGATGTGACTGCTGGTTAACATGAAGTCTTAATGTGGCACATTTCAGTCACTATTTCATACTTGAAACAGAAAAACATGTAAATGAGAACAGCTTTATTGGGAATTCGGCTGCATTAAAATACTGTTTATGTGAGCACAGAGACTAGGAGAAACAGACATAGGGCTGAAACCGGCAGAATGCAAATAGCCTACAACATAGTTCAGCCATATACTCGGCTTTGACCTGGTCTTGTTTTTTTAGTTTTTGCTATTGCAATGAGCATCTGAATGGCTGCAAAATCATGTGGGCTGCCAATCAGAGGTCTGGAACGAGGCTACAATCCCCCAGTGTACTTCTTGTTAACATATCCCCATAATCTCTACTCACTCAGACAGGTCTTATAGTCCATTCTGCTCTGCTTTCAGATACTGCTGAGCCACCCTTTGTTCTCAGGGAATCCTCAGCTGCAGCAGCAGATGAGACAGCAGCTCCCTCTCTTCCTGCAACAGGTTTGTTTATTCTCCTCACTATTACTCTCCACTACTGCCATTTTGCAACTGAAACACATATCATGATAAAGATGTCCTGTATTTAATGCATTCATCTTTGACTTTTTACTTGAACAACACTCCTTCCTGATATCTATAGTGCGCAGACTTCATTGTTCACAGTGTTTATCATTAATATTTTAATTATTGATTATGAATTATGTGTAGATGCAGAATCCGGAGCTGCTCACAGCCATGTTGAACCCCAGAGCCATGGAGGCTGTGCTACAGATCCAGCACGGCCTACAGACTCTGGCTGCAGAGGCTCCCGTCCTCATACCTGCGTGAGTAAGAACAAACAGTACAGCTCAACCTAAAGAGATTTTGTCCTGGTGGTCTGGTTTCTGGGTAAAAGATTTGTGTTTTGAACATACTGTAAAACTTTTCATGAGTAAAGCTATATCATATCTTCTTGCAGGACTGGACTTGGAAACACTGGGGCCAATGTTAATATTGCCCCTGAGTTTGTGTCTGACTCTGCACCGAACAGCCAATCAGGAAATGGTCCTCAGGTTGCCACGGTGACAGAGCAGCAGCAGCAGTTTGTGCAACAGATGCTACAGGCACTGGCTAACACCAATAATGTGGTACCTCAGTCTTTCCTATATAACCTTGTTGTCAGCTTCTGTAAATTTGAACTGCTTTTGAATTTGAAATATCGCCACTAAATAGCATTTTAACGTGAAAAGCCCAATGGAAACGTCTCTTTACAATGCTGGGCTTTCTTATCATTATCACAAAAGGAAAGTTTATGAGACAACAACATTTCCCTAATATTGAACTTACAATGGTTCAGTGCTCACTGTAGAAACCACTTTTTTTTTTTTTTTTTTTTTAAGTATTTACACAAACAGTACCTCATGTAGAGAGTAGCTACATCCAAACTCATAGTCCTCCTTGCACTGACTGGTGATGACGTCCTTGCTCCACAAACCTCACCACATCAGGTGACGTCCAGCTGTGATGTTTGGTGTGGTCAAAGGTTCAGGATGCATTTCAACCCACAGAGGCCAGTGCAGCTACACTTTTCTTCCAAAGTCCAATGTTGAGTTATTTTAAGTTTGTCACGTAACTGGAAAAGAAGTCAGTGTTGTTACCTATGGTCCCAACATGCAGTGTGTTCAAATAAGACATGAAAGATATGCTGTTAAAATAAATAGGCCACATGATCTCCAGAATGATTAGGAAAGACACATGTGAAGTTTTGTCACATTGTATGCCATATTTTCACTCCCAGACACAAAACATCTTTGCTAATTCTTTGCAATCATGGTAATGTAATAGGTAGGACTTCAAATAACTTTCCTGTCTGTCATGTCAGGTCCATCATGAGGAGGCTGAGTTCCAGGAGGAGCTGGAGCACCTGAGCTCAATGGGCTTCAGAGACAGACAGGCAAACCTTCAGGCCCTCATCAGCACAGGAGGAGACCTCAACACTGCTATACAACATCTGCTTGGTCTCTGACACACACACACACACACACACACGCACACAAGCACGCACACACACACACACACACACACACACACACACACACAGATTCTGTGCACATAAACATACATAAGTGAATGCACAGGTACTAACATTTGCAGACACTTATCATTATCAACAATTACAAAGTGCTTTACAAAAATCAAACAGTAAAGACATGCAAGCCATATTTATATTGCTGCACTTTCAAAGACATACTTATATTCATTCCTTAACTTCACATACTAACCTCTGTCTGCAGTAGTAGTAGTGGCGCTGTAGTAAAAGATATTCAGTCTTGGCATCACAGTCACCTTCACTATACTGTGCTGTACACTTGTTTTTCCTTATCTGAATTGAAGCTCTAAGGATAGTGGATGCCATATGGTGACCAGATCTTAAAGCCCCTTGAGGCAAATATGTGGCTTTGGGCTGTATAAATACATTTAATACATACATAAAAACATAATACATAATACACATGAATTTATTTGGGTTTTTATGAAGTGAAAACTGAGAAAACATAAACACCTTCCATTTTGTCCTTCCAGAGTGAACGCTTTGAGTTAATATTAAGGTAGAAACAAAAGACTACAATCATTGTCACTGTATCAGTGACATGCACTGGTGCAGGTCAGTACAGGTACTTAAATCCACCTCACATACCTTATACTTGTAGCAATTGCATAAATATTCAGAGGTAGGTCATGTATTATTAATCTCTGTGCAGACGCACTATGAACCTCAGGCCTCTTTTCACTCTACCACCTGGACAACTGAGTCCAATGAAAGCTTTTAACACCCAGAGACAGTCAGATGTCCTGGAAGCTCACGGCAGATTCACACTCTCAGATTGAACCAGGAGCATCTTCTGTTGAGTGCTGTTTTCCTGATCTCCCTTGCTGCTCTTGTATCTTGTCCACCACAGGCTGTGCAGACGGCAAGCACACCAGATTATTCTAAAGTTTGTCTCCAAAAGTAGACTCAGCTCCAAAAGATGTGTTTAAAAATGCAGAGGTGGACTTTGTGCAAAAGCAAGAAGTGTTTGAATGTCATTGTTTATCTTGAGGAGACACAGGCACAGAAACTCAGATTTGCAGGACTAATCTTCTCAACAACATTCTCACAGACATGAAAAAAATGTCCAGAACTTAAAAAAATAATGACAACAGAATTTATGATGATAATAATGAATATTTTACTTTGCATACGTGAGCCACTTCTTTGAAAACCTTTGTGCCTAACTATTTTCCACTGCACTGACTGGTAATGCCTGGGATTTGATGTTCTTTCCTTTAGCTTTTCTTCAATTTAGCTGAAATGCACCATGCTACAGGAGTGTGTCATATGGAGCAGGTGCATTTTGTATCCCTCTGGATGTAACTAAACAACAACTGAGCAACATACTGTCACTCATCTTGCTGACCTGTGGATGCTGATGTAATAAGTAAAAGGTGTTGAATGCCACTCTGTTATTTACTTTTTCTTTCAGTGTCTTTTTTAGTCTGTCAAAACAATTCTGTCGTCTTTCAATCATGTAAATATGCAGTGGTTGTAATACAGATGTTCTACATTAGGGTTATCAATACAATTAATTCAACAGCAGTTTTTTAGGACTTCTGCAAATGATTATATCCATCATTAATTAATCTGTCGATGTTTTTCTTCTACAAGTAATATATTAATCATTTAGGCTATAAAATGTCAGTAAATAGGAAAAATATCTATCACAACTTCCTAGAACCCAGCTTCATATTACCCGTTTTGTTCAGCTAGTAGACCGACATCCAGAAGATGTTCAGGTTACACTTATATCAAATAGAATAGGAGCAACTCCTCCCATTTGCGAAGCTGTAAACACAATGATGTACCCAGAGTTGGTGTAGAGGTCACAGAGCATAACCTGACAGTTTCAATAAAGACATAAGTCAAACACAAACTGGCATACTCATTTATAATACAATAACTAAAAATCTTATTATTTTTCATATACATAAGTTACCACGCTACTCCCTCTGCTAATAATATCTAAGCTTGAACTTTTCCACTATAAACACCAGGGGGCAGTTACACCTAACTTTTTTTCAGTTATGTCAGCTATTTTGGTTTGTACAGCTGGAATTATGCAGCAACAAAACATTTTTGACGTTGCCTTTTTCTAGGATAATTTGTTATTATTCTCGTTTACCTTCAGTGCAAAGTATGAGATTGAAATCTGTATCTACATGTTGACATCAGCAGTGTTGTTGAGCACTGATGATCTGACATACCAACTGGCAAAACTGTTATGTAATGTACTTATTGAAACTAATACCTCACAATCACAAAGTCATATTTAGAGGTGATTTTCAGCTACTAATGTGACTGATAAGATACGGATGTGTGGACAGTTGTGTGAGGGTTTCTGTCTGTTTTCTATTGCTGCTTTAGTGTCCTCTCTCTCAGAGAGCTAGTGGATTACAGACAAACAAGCACTACGACATCAGATACGTGTGTATGTGATCCACTTGACAACCTGTGTGCGTATGTCTGTTGCTGCCAGACTGAGGGGGTTTTAATCTCCACTAGTGTGTGTGTGTTGCAGTGTGTGTGCGCCGGTTCGTCTGGATGTGTGAGATATGAGAGTAGCCAAGGGGGTTTTTCTGGATTAGAAGCTCCTAAAATATTCGGGTTGAGGTTTGAAGATGAGTCACACCACAAAAACAGCTCTACAGTGCTGAGTGGAGATGTGTGTGTGTGTGTGTGTGTGTGTGTGTGTGTGTGTGTGTGTGTGTGTGTGTGTGTGTGTGTGTGTGTGTGTGTGTGTGTGTGTGTGTGTGTGTGTGTGTGTGTGTGTGTGTGAACATCCAGTTCATGGACACATGCGTGTGTTTTCTGAAGATGCTTACAGATCAGGAAACAGGGCTCACAAAGCCTTGACCTGATCTGACCTTTTATATGTTATGACTCTATTGTCAGAAGAAACCTGCCTCACAGTGATGTGTAGCAGTGATTGTGTTCAATCCAAACCCCCTTAATCGTTTGACTTTATCGTGCTCAGTGTGAAGATTGTGCTGTAAGATTGGTTGGTGCATTTGGTGTCAGAGCATGAAAGTTAGTTTGACAGATTGAATGATATCATAAAAGCAATTTCTTGCTTCTAAACCAACCCATTCACTGATGCAGAGTTGTCAGGAACTTCAGCAAAGCTACAAAATGTTTTACAAGGCTATTTAAGAACAGGTGAGAAACCTGTAATGTTGAAGGTAAAATGGAAAAGATCACACAAAGTCATTTAAACCCAGTGTTAAAATCCGTGTTAGGTGAAGCAGAAGTGGTGAGTCAATACAGTTGGTGGCAGAGACATATGTGCTTCCACAGGCTGTGGATTCTCCTTTTCACCAGTTAGCTTTCCTCTAAACCGACCCGAGACAAAGTTATACAAACATATAAATTAACTTTCTGTATATCTGAAGTGATAAGTCGATAAATCTGTTACACAACATAAAAATTAATCGTCAGCTTATTTGAAATTGATACAGTTTTTCAAGCAAAACCGAGATAACATTTCCAGAGATAAATTTCCGCTTCTGGATTGAGAAGATTTTATTTGTGATTAAACTGAATATCTTTGGGTTGGCTTCAGAAAGTTTGACAGACAAATCAAAAAAAAGAATGTACACTCACAGTTTGCATTGCAATGCATTTAGTTCAACTATTAAAGATCAGTTTTTCACCATTTGCTGATATTTTATAGACCAAAAGGTTCATCAGTAAACCAAGAAAAAAAACAGGCAAATTAATCATTACTGAAAATTACTATTAGTTGCAGCCAAAAGCCAATTTTCCTCTGTAAATGTTGCCCGTCTGTTACAAACTGTAACAAAATTCATACAAGCTCATCTTATCAGTAAAGACCTTTATATGTGTTTATATGTGCATGGTCAGGTTCATTTTCTTTTAAAACGTGTTTGCCTTTTGTTCTTTTGGATTAAAAATGTTCCCTTGGTATTTGTCCATTATAATGCCGTCAAAGATATAAGACGATATTAGACAACAAAATTACTGTGAAAACACTGAATCTTCATAGTGCAAACTTTTACAATACTTCCACAAACCTCTTCATAAGAGCTAATACCCTCTTTCTCTCTTCAGCTGCACAGGTGGACCTTTTTTCTTTGTGGCAAATTATATTATATACAAAAAAACATAAAAACAAAACGACCCTTTTGGTCCCAACACTCTGCTGCATATCCTGGAACGGCACTTAAGGCCGTGTTTGCAAAGTTTTTAGCTAATGAGTTGTTTTCAGAATCACAGATGCACCCCAGGATCACACAGATTATGTACTTCATTCTCTACTGAAGTGCTAATGAGTAGATCAAACCAAAATTCCCACTGCTCCGCAAGCTGCTCTGTGATTTTGCACCTCCATGGTGACAGTGATTTCCCTTTCACCTTCGCTGAGATATGGAATGGACATGATTGTTGGATCATAACAAGATGAAAAGTCCACTAGCTGCTCTGAGAAGCTCTACTTAGAAACAGTATTGTTTAGAGCTAAATGTGAATGTTTGCATGCTATCAAAGGCCCTGCAATCTCCCTATCATGTTCTTCATCTTAGTTTAGGGTGTTAGCGTGCTAACATTTGAAGTATAGCTGAGGATGATGGAAATGTCATTACTTTGCATGTATTTGGCCACAAACATGAAGTATTTGACAAATTAAACTTTTGACCTGGTGATGGCACTAGAAGAAAGGTCAGGGGATTACCAGTTATTACAATCCATGCTGTAGTGAGTCAATGTCCATACCACAATTACAGGTGTCATCACTTTTGTTGCATTGAGGTTGTTTTGGCTTGTAGCTAAGCTTTTTTAATTAGGCAAGATCAATACCCTTCACTTCAAATGAAAAATAATACAATTATTGTAAGATGGTACAATTTTGAATCATTTAACATGTTAGTGATATTGAGGGGTAATCAGTTTTGTTTTCTAGTGTACTTTAATAAAAGCCAAAAATGTTAACCTTATGGTGGCACTAGAAGAAAATCAGGGATCACCACAGTCATGAAAATTCATCATCAGGGAACCATAACTGTCTGCACAAACTTTTGTGCCAATCCATCAAGTAGATGTTGGTGTTGGAATATTTCAACAAAAAAGTGAAATCTTAGACCTGCCGGGGGCGCTAGAGGAAAAGTCAGAGGCTTCCTCCTATGGGCACCATGAATATCTGTCCAGTAGGTGTTGAGATTTCAGTCTGTGGTGAACCTACTGAGAAGACCGACATTGCCATCCCTAAAAACAGATGAAAAATGTTATGATGATGATGTACTCTCTTTTGGTCTGCTGTGGTGGTTATGGCATCACTGGTGAGGACTTTAGGCCAATAATGTGCTTTTCGACCTCCATGGCCATATCAGTAATGCTCCTCCTGATGTCCAGTGACAACACATTCTCCCCTTCCAACGGAGGCTCTAAAACATCAAACTGGGAACGCAGCAGGTCTGCTTTCATGTAATGTCCCCTTCGGGACTTCATCCTCTGGTGAATGAGATCATAGTCGCCATGTAGAAAGAGAAAAAAGACATCAGCAGTAATGGGAGGCAGGATTTCTTGGTCTGGACTGGAAGAGAAAGTGAGGGCTTTGGAGCCATAAAGCAGGATCTGTCTGTAGTGGCACTTCAGGGCGGAGCACACCACAACAGCATCAGAGCCTGAACACCTTTCCCTGGGGTGGAACAACAAACACATATACAGACAGTTATTGAGGGCAGGAATGAACACTGAAATGTTGTATGCATAACAAAAAAAGCAGTAGGGAAACAAACTAAACAAACGTAAAGTGAACTCTGGTCATTAACAGCTTGGGAGAAGAAGTAGGTGGAAAGAAAAGGAGGGGTGCAAGGATGAGCAGATAGAGAAAAATAAGTGTGACTGAGTGGAAGAGTTAAGCAAAAGAAGTCTTTGATGTCACTGCAGACGTCTTAAGAAAGAGATGGCACACTTTTCACTTCACCTCTTCTCGACTCTCTCACTTACTCAGTCTGTCTTTCCTCTCCCTAACTCCCTTCCCTCGCTCTCTGGTTTTCATCTCAATTTTCAAAACCATCCTTGATATTTTTGATCTTTTTTGACAATTTCACGCCTGCATATCTTTACCTCGCTGCTCTCTGCTCTTCAGCTCCCTCTCACTCTCTAAACCCATCATCTTCTCCTTTTCTGTCACTAAAAACTATCTTGTGTTTTCCAGGCAAGTGTGTGTGTGTAATAATCTATGTGTGTGTGTGCACATGTATTACTCTTACCTCTGAATGACTTCATGTAGTTTGAGAAGCCAAGGCAATCTGTCCTGAACAACATAATGACAGGATTTATTTTTGTTGTAAACAGCATGTTTTAAGATTGTAGCAGGCTTTAGATGATGGACCAGCACCTTGGAATGCTGGTGTGTTACTTTTTCTTTTTAGATTTATTGTTTTCTAAAGATACAGGTCTTTACCTTTTAAATAAATATTCAGGGGCACCCTAGGGGGTTAAAGCGCCGATTGCAAACTGCACCGGTTTGCATCCGGCTGACAACCTTAGTTGCATGTCAGTCCCCATCTCTCTCTTTCCTCTCATTTCCTGTCGTCTCTCTACTGTCCAATTAAGGAACAGAAATAAATTCCCCAAAAATGATTAAAAAAAATAGAACTGTTCTAAATCTTTGTGATTTTTGCTTGAGAAATAATGCAGCGTAGACTCTCTTACAAAGTGAAGTTACGAAAGGAAAATAAATGTTAGGGAAAACTTTTCTTGCTCCTGGAAAGCAAGAGAAGGCACTGTCTCACTTTTGGGGTGACTAGCATGAAAAGTGATTCTGGCTTTCCCCTTTAATACAAGTGGGTGGGTGAATCCAATCACATACACTCCTGGTTTCAGCATATCAGTGGCCGTCAGAGAGGCAAGCCGGACACTGCAGAGCATCACAGGGCGAGCCGAGCCCACAATGGGGAAGCCAGACTGCGTTATCAGACTGAAGGTTAGTCTCAAACCTATGCACCTGAGAAAATACTACATTCAGGTATAAATAGTTTTATGATAACTACATGCATAGTTGCAGTGAGCATAATGGAGCAGACGCTTTGAAGAAGTATTTATAGTGAAGCAAATTATTCCAAGTTGCCAATATTTTCTGTTTTCTGGACTTAACTCAAAGAGACTTTTAAAGAACCAATCAGGTAATCAAACAGAGATCATGACAGACAGACATGGCAGCACAAACACATCTTTGATTACACTGAGATCAGAAACAGAATCAGTCACAATTTGGTAACAAATGAACTGGAGTCATTTTTTTTTCATACAGCAATGTCTTTAACATGAAGAGCTGAACTCAAATGAGAGGAATCACATTCTCTTATATCCCTGCTTCTGAGCACACTCATGTCCTGTTTGGTTATGCCAACGTCAACCTGCCAACTCTGATACTGGCATGAAAGACACATTTTTCCCACAGCCTGACAGTAATCCTGAATTTACATTTCTAGTTCACTTCATTATTTATTCTCAAACTGCCAACTGTTGAGTATTTTTAAAATATGCCAAAGCGTTGGACAGAGCAGGTCCCAGGGTAACTCCCCCCGCCACACAGCACAGATTTCTGAGTGGGAGGTTATCATCAGCCACCATACACCGCTACCAGCAAACGGCTGCCAAATGTTGGCTGCCGCTGCTCTGCCTGCAAGCATGTATACTCATCTTTTGGGAGACAGCCAGTCAATTGTTTGGAGGTCTCCCTTTATTTTGAAAGTCAGCATGAACGAGGAAAAGATAAATATTTAACAAATAAAAATAAATGACTCAACTGAATTTTAGGATTCAGTTTCCTCCCTGCTGTTTTCACTGTGTCTTATGTCTGCAGCTATGATTTACTCATGACTGAAGAGAAAGAGTGCAGCACTCCAGGGACACACACGCATAGGCTGACCTTGTCTGTGAGCGGTTCGCCCCGAGCCATCTTCTCAACGTTCTCCTGTGGGTGGAAGTCATCCCCTTCATACAGAGGCCAGCCCAGCTGATGAATGGAAACAGGTGAGGATGAGGTAATGTGTGGGCACAAGCATGATTGGAGAGGTATATGTGAGTAGAAAGTTACCTTTTCTGAAAGAAAAGCCCCAAAGCTGCTTCTGTATGAGAAAAGTAACAAGACAGAAGTGATGCAGTGAAATACTTTTTTTTTTTTTTTTAAAGTTAAAAAAAATACTTTAATCTGACACCTCTACAGCTTTAAGCCAACACTACTGGCATAGATATGCTACAGTTTAAAGCTAAAATAATAGTGAATGGAGCAGCTATTTTACAACACAATGAATTGTTGAAGTGAATTTTCAACCAAAAATCCCAAACGTTACCTAGTGCCACCTTCTCACCTGTGTTGATTTTCTACTTTTATGTCTTATGTAATAGTAAATTGAATATCTTTGGGTTTTGGATGTTTGATCAACCAAAACAAGCAATTTGAGTCCTCATCACCAACGTTTTATAGACTAAATAATTAAGCGATTTAGCAAGAAAGAAATGCGCTGCTTTTTAAATAATGAAACTAATTGTTACTTGCAGCCTCACTATACTACTTTGGTGTTAAGTTACGTCCCTTACAGGTCTGTGCTGCATCTGCTTAAGTGAACTTGTAACAGATACCTGTGTACTGTAACCACTTATGTAATGAGACATCAATATTTGATAAACACCACTTCCTGATCACAATCGTAAATGTTTCTTTTTCTTCATGTGACTCAATAACTTAAAAATGTTGGTTATGCTCTTCTCAATGTGCTTCTTATGTCCTAAATAAACTGATATGCATGTAAGACAGTATACATACTTTCCACAGCCCGAGACTCCCATTACAATGTAGATCATCTTTCTGTGGATCTTCAGACACCCAAAGGCAGATCCTATCCGGAACTGGATTAAAGAAGAAGAAAAATCAATTTTTAACTGTTGGCAAGAAATCTTACACGTGTTATCCTCTCAACCGTAGAAATGTGTAGAAATAACATCAGTGCTCATGTGATGTTACCAATAGTAGTAATACCACACTCAAAATACTCCACTCTCAGAAAAAGTCCTGCATTGGAAATATAAAAGTATGTAAGTATAATCAGAAAAATGTACTCTGCACAATAACTACTTTTGCTTTTGATACTTCAAGTACATTTTGATACCAGTGCTTTTGTACTTTTACTTCAGTAGCTAAAATGAACTTATTCCATCACTGAAAACTCTCAAATAAATGTAATGATGAAAAAGAAAGTGCAATATTTCCCTCTAAACTGTAGAGTAGTAAAGTACAGAGTAAACACAGTTACGTTTCACCAGTGGATGCGACCTACTGTTATTGTGAATTGGTTGTGTTGCCGTAACTACTGGGATCTTAACTCGTGCAGTTAACTAATAGCATAAGGAAACCCTGCTCAGGTGCAGCCAGCTTACCACTAATCATGTTTCATCTCATGACAGCCGCTGACTAAAACAATAAGAACTTATACAGTCTGGTTTTAGCAAAACAAAACCCTCGTCTTGCTGAAAAAAGATCTGTAAGTCTGAGAAATGCTCGCTGAATCAGTGACTTACATCTCTTTCCTACATCAAGTGCTTCATGGACCTTGACCGCGGGTTGTTTTGCTAAAGTACGCGATGACGCACGAAGCACGTCAGCTACGTTCCCAATTAAAGGGGCCGCGGTCTTTACGTAGCAGCCAAATTGCTTTGGACGTCATTACTGATGAAAACAATGACGTTCAAGGCATAATGTGATATGTTTCTCAAAATTTAATAGGTAACAGACATTTACACTAATTCACACGTAGATGCACAACTTAAAGGCAATAAAGATGAATATAAGTTGCTCAGTTCCACCCATATGACTGTTATAGCTTACATAATTATTCAGTCAATAATCTATAAAAATCATGCCTGCAGACAGAACTCATAGCTTGTTTCATCATTTAAACTCGGAAGAGTATGGCGCATAAAATCAGTGAGTAAATGTGATTTTTTATGATGGATGAAAACATTAAGTTATTGTCAAATGATATATTTCAAATACCACTGTGCAGGTGATTAACAATCACCATCTGGCAATCTGACACAAATGGGACCATAACTGCAATGTGAAGGTCCATGCTGAAATTTGGAAAGAGAGATTAAAAAATGGGAAGAGAGGAAAAAAAGAGTGGGAGAGCGAGAGAGAGAGAGAGAGAGTGAGAGAGAGAGAGAGAGAGAGAGAAAGAGGGAGAGGGAGAGGGAGAGGGAGAAGGGAAAAAGCCATCCTCCCTCCTGTAGATCCATCAGTGGGCAGGCAGGAGACGGATGCAAGCTCTCCTCCCTCCCGCTCTGTTGCATCCATCCATTCTCTTATCCATCCACCATCTCTTCATCCACCCATTCATTTCCAAGGGCGTCGCAAGGGGTGACAAGACCCGACTGAAAGGCACATACATGTGAACGTGTGTGTGCGTGAGTCCTCCGTGTATGTAGCCTGTAGGTACGTGTGCGTCTGCTCTGCTTGAGGATCCGCTGACATGAGGAGCTGAAACAGAACCGACAGAAGGATGAAAATGCTCCGGTTTCGCAGCCCCAGCATCCGCTCCTTGGACCAGGAGGTCCTCTGTACGATCCGGTTACTGGACGACTCTGAGATCTCCTGCAGCATCCAGGTAGACGACAAACCTCATCCACCTCATGTATTGTGCTCTGTGATTACTGCAAAAATCACGTGGACGCAGCAGATGAATTTCATCATATCGGTCAATTAAAACCATTGTAGATTGAAGGCTGTAACAGCACTGCATCGTCATTTTTGCTGGACATAGACCATTTTGAGCGTATTGATTTTCTAGTTTCCACGCTGCTGTGATTTACTGGAGAGGTTGCATGCTTTGCTCCATACTGCCAGTATGAGATATGTGGCGGAGAGGGGAGGAAAAAAAGGCATATTCAGTTGTGCTCCCTGCATTTGTGTTGGGTCCATGCAAGATGTGGCCCGCATGGAGGGAAGTTGAGATGAAGTTTGATTTCATAGCAGTAGAAATGATGGAGCTCCATGGGTGTGGTGGTGATAATAGAACTGATGACAAGGACAGGAAGGACCTCTGTTTGGGTTATTGATTGCAATCGTGTGTGTGTGTGTGTGTGTGTGTGTGTGTGTGTGTGTGTGTGATGAGATGATGATACATGTTGTTCCCACCATGTTGTCTTCAAGTGTCCCTGCCCTACAGCCCAGAAAGTCACTCCCATAGCCCACAGCTGATAAGTGGCTGCATTGTCAAGCTAAAATCAGGCTATTCATATGAAGTCTTATAAAGCACACTATTTGGAAATATATGGTTTTTACAGGAAGACAAGATTTTACTCTCTGCTAACACTTTACTAGAAGTCCCTATATTAAGTACTCATACACCGTATGAAACATGTAATATGCTTTATAAGACATTATGATGTCATTGTAAGGAGATATATTCTTTCATTAATAGATTTGTCAACAATAACTCCTCCTTAATAAATACTTTAAATGTCCTCATATCTGCATAAAACTACATTATAATGTGAAATGTGAAATATCCTTTGGAGTCTAAGACAATATGAGGGACAGAAAAAGGTTTTCTATAACTAATTTATAATCTTTTTTTATTCTTTCAAAATGACTCAGGTAGTCACAGTCCTGTACTTTTATCGATTAAAGAGTAACTTGACCCCAACAAAAAGCACTTCTGTTTATTACCTGTCTTTTCATGTCAAAATCCAGCTCAGTGTGCCACCCAGGAAATGAAACTAGCAGAAGGATGTATGCCCGAGATGTTTGCATGTATATGAACTGCTCCAGTTGTATTATCAGTATAAGAGCAGACTGATGAAGGTGTGGCCAAGATCATGATCTAATATCTGCATGAGCAAAAGAGATGGAGAGATGGAGTTGTAGCGTACAGTGAAATAACTGGTGTTTTCCATTCATCGTTTATTAGTTTTGGGTGGCTTTTTTGTTGTTTCCTTCCCAGAACTGCAGCTCTGGACAGTGGCTTTCTGATCATTTTGTAGCTGGCAACATTAAGTGTAGTTCAGTGTTTCTGACACGACATGTAGCCTTGGATTTGTAATGCAGGGCTTCATTGTAGCCCACAAGGAACTGATGCACAAACCACCACTTTCAAACAGAAGTCCAGCCAGCTGGGAAACTGACATGAAAGGAATAAAAACTGATGACTGGGTCCAGTTAATGGATAGAAGCCTTTAACTATTGACTCATTTGAGATCTAATATTGAAACCGTTTTTGGCTGCCTGAACAAAGGAAAATATATTTCCCTAGTTTCCTCAAACAAATTAGATCCTGTGGGCCTGCAGTGTGGATCATACCTGGCTCCTGGGCCCCTCCAGCCCTGAGCTCCAACTGCTGCCAGAGATGTAAAAGTAAAATCCTGTGAATCTGCAAAAGTACAACTCATAATTTTCAAACCACACACATTTAATAAAGTACAGTGCATACAAACATGTATTGCTATGTTGTATGGATTGACATTATTATTTTTTTAAAATACCCTCAACATTTCACCAAATCCTTCAAAGCATCATCAGCTTGTTGGTAACCCGGTGAGATGAACAGAGTTGCGAGCGCAGTGAGTGAACGCAGTTCCGAGCAGCACCTTGTATTATCCTGAGCTGCCTTCAAAAGAAGTTGTCAAACTAACTGTCTTTCTTATCCTCAACATGTACCCAATCAATGATTTACAAAACACCGTTAAGTGCACTGAGAGAAAAAAAAAGGAACGAGGAAGAGAGGAAGAGGCTGTGTCTGTTTCTTGGTGATGGTGCTCACTTGCATGTATACCTGTGTGCTTGTGTCTTTGAGAGCACAGAAGTGTGTTGAACTTTGTGTACACGTCTGAGGACATTAAAGTGAGATGCGTGAATGCAAGATTGTGAATATGAAAGTGTGCGTGTGCTTTTGTCTGTGTATCTGTGCGCGATAAGGAAATGGACAGTTAGATTTTTCTAGCTGACTGTGTTTTCCAGGGCTTTCTTTAATGGCTTTGTGTTCCGGTGCTGAGTTGCTCCTTCCTACATATTTCATGACATCCTGTGCTCCTCATGCTACACTTCTGCTGCTCGACAACAGCAGTTCTCCTCTTTCCACTGTATGGGGACCTCCATCTCTTACTTTATCTGCTTATTTGTTTTCTCTCTGCATTGTCACTGTCTGTCTTTCTCAATTTGTCTGTTCTGCTGCTCTCTGTTGTAGGGAATATGTAGGTCAGGATGAGATGCTAAAGAAAGCACTAGATTGAACAGCATCATAAAAAATCATGTGGTAAAAATTGTTCTCAAATGCATCAGAATAGTTTGCTTAATGTGAGCCTGCGATGCCCTTATTTCCTTTAATTTTACTCTGAGGCAGTCAGTTCTTGACTTTGCATAAGACATGGGTGCATTAGCCAGGTCCCCCCGGGGCACAATGTTTGGCACTGCATGGATTATCCTGACTGAATGAAGACTTCAAAATATCTTGAAAAGCCATGATGTGTGAATATTTCCAAGGCAATAAAGATTGCAGTTTTTGGCTACAAAATGGATCACTGCAATGGTCATTGCGTAACACGTCTCATTACCGCAACTGCAAAAATAACAGCAAGGCCAGTCTATTTGTACAGCAACTTTAAACAACAATGCAGTTGCTTTGCATAAAACATGAATGACATTAAGACAAGATAAAAGAAACATCACATGATGTTAGAAGTAATACATAAATAGGATATTAAGAGTAAAACAGACAATAAAATAAAAATGAACGAAGATTGAATAAAACCGAGTAAACAGGACAACGAACATTACAAGTGCAGTTGCAGTGCAAGTTCATATGAATGAACAACAGAATGAAGCAGTGCAAACAGTTGTAAAAGCACTAAGTATTGGAGCAGACCTCAAGTTCTCTTGGGGACTTTGGGTCACATTTTGAAATAATGAAAATCTTATATTTGGAGAAAGTCAACATTAAGTGACAGGATATGGTAAAATTTAAATTTAAATTTTGAACATTATGTTCAGATCTCACTCACAGCAAGATGCAAACCAGTGAGTCCATCAGGAGTAGAACACACCACACAACTCTTCTCCAGCACACCACGCTTCTTCTTCACATCTTGGGCTATCTTGACTTAATCTGGGTGGTATCTGAGGATGTTATACAGTTCATTAATTAGTCACATGTTTGATAAATTAACAGAGATGCCAACTATACAAAACAACATTATCAAAACCCTTTTCTACAAAAAATACTATTTACAAAAGATCATTATAGTTAAAACAAATATTGCAACGGCTAGGGTTAGTAGAATAAAAATTACCATAAATACGAGATAATAATCTTTATTCTTCATCAAAAACAGTCTTTCATCATATCAATGGAGGAGAGAGGTAAAAAAGTTTGTATGAATATATGTGTGGGTTACAGGGAGAGATGGATGTGTTTTCTTCAGACTCAGATGTTACATGTGTTTTGAAAAGGTTTCAGGTTCTGAGTTGAAAGACATGATGACAGCTTACAGCAGAGAATAATTATTTTTAAGTTGTTTCCTAAGAATAACTTCACAGCAGAATATATGCAGGTGGAGAGGATCTGTGTGTGTGGGTATGTTGCTGTGTGTGCGCAGGTGTGTGTGTGTGTGTCTGTCATGTGTGTCTAAAGCCCTGGGGGGTGAGTGTGTCCAGCCTGCTGCTCTCATGTTCACTGGTAATGTTAAGTCAGACCTGCTGCAGGAGAGACATGTCAAGATCAATACACAGTGACCTCCTCTGCTTTCAGCTCCTCTCCCCTTCACCATCCACTCTTTTTCCTCTCATCCTCCCATCTGTCCTTCTCCTCTTTCCCCTCTCTCATCTTCCCATTCCTCCCCCTCCTGCTCTCTCCCTCACCCCTGCTTATTCTCTGCTCCACTTTCAGCTTCATATTTACCCCTCTGACCACCTTTTCGCACTTTCTATTTTTACATCTCTCATCTATATCTTCTTTCTCCCTCCCTCCCCTCGATCTCTCTGCTTCTCCCTCTTCCTTCTCTGTGACACATCATGTATAATTAAAGGAGATCACTGTTCTTCATGAGGCCAACATCAGTCAGCTGTCAGCGATGCGCTACACCATGAGTGTGTATATATGCGTGCACATGTATGTGTGTGTGTGTGTGTGTGTGTGTTGGGAGGGTGGGGTAACCATGGCTCACTTGCATGAAAGATTTAAACGCCGCTACTGAGCCAAAGTTCTGCAATTACGGACATTAATTCTCCTTACTTAGCAAGAAATTACTGCTTGGCACCAAAAATAGCTTGCAATAACTTGAACTTTTGAAAGCTTGAAATATATCCTGCTGATTGTGCTGTTTCTATTCTCGTGCAGGTTACCTTATCAATACATCACTAATACACACTGTTAAAAGATGCATATGGACGCTGGTAATGTTTTACACTGCATTTGCCTTTTACTCGGTCAAGGAGAGGTGTGATTGCGTGTAGCTGGGGTGGTGCTGGTGTTTTACTTACCAGCCTTTTTTGTGGGTGGCTGTGTACATGAGTGTGTGTGTGTGTGTGTGTGTGTGTGTGTGTGCGTGCATGTGTGAGCAATGCTGAGACAGTGCTGTTGTTTCAGCCGGTAGGCATTCTTTGGAGCAAGTTATAAATAGTATCAGTTTTCTATTCTTATCCCACTTGCCGGCGCCTCTTTGATGCTGCTCCGAAGATGACTAAAGAGAAATAATCTTTTTTCTGACTTGTGCTTGCAACTGAGAGGAGGCACAGAGAGATGAGACGGCAGGATAGAAGAGAGGGAGGGAGGGACGGAAACATCAAACGAAAATGGGTAAGGGGGAAAGAAAGAGAGATGGCTGATAAGACAAAATATAGGATGACATGGTGGGTTGCAATGGCTGCGAGAATGACGGCAACAAATCACCAGGGTGTGGGAAGGAACAGGAGAGGAAACGAGTTGGAGCGGCTGCAGAAAAAAAAAACAGATTAAGCAGATTAAAACATGAAACAGATTTGAAATGAGACTGGCAGAGCAGGCGGATTTTGAAAAAGGGAAGACAAGGTGGAGACAAGAGGGAAAGGTAGACTAGAATTTACAAAGAGTGAAAAATAGAGACCTCAAAAAAAAAAAAAGGACAATGGGACAAACAATGAACAGCAAACAACAGAAAGTAAGAGCAAGAAAGACAAAGATAGGTCAGAGGTCACACACGGAGCTGATTGATATTCACTGTCTTTCTCAGGGACATTTCAGCATCAGATCATCTATTTGAAGGACAGACACTTCTGCACAAATATTACAAGTAGCTTGTTTATCTTACTGTTGCAATGAATGCATGTAGGAGTGTGTTTATTGCACGTACAGTACATGGTGCTTTGTTATATTTTAAATAATTCTTACGTCAGTCGTGACATTTGCATTTGCTCCCACCGCTTACCTTGTCTGGAATTTGGCTATTTTTGTAAAAACCCTCTGCGGGAAAGAAATTATTAGCCAAGTTATATACTGTTTCATCCGATCATCTCTCTTCCCCCAGCAGAGAGCAGGACAGATGAAAAAGCGAAACATATATTTTTCAAACATGGTGTAAAAAAATGCTCCGACAATTCATGTGTTAAAAACAAACAAAAACATATTACGAAAAAGCTGAAGAGAATGTGACAGTGCAAAAAAGCGATAAGAATTGAGGGTGACATCAGCGATTAAGCACAGACTCCCAGTAGTTTACAGTTTTAGTCCTTTTGGGGATTTTTTATAGCCCCCCCCTTTTTTTAATCGCTGCATAATTTTACCTTGGTAGTGGAGTATCATTCATCATAACATCTGGATCATGTTTTTGGAGAGACTGACAATCCTCTTGTATTGAGAGTAGTTAATCAGCTTGTTGGGTTACTTCTGTTACAGCTTCTGATGCCAGTTTAACATAATTACATTCATTTGAATTTACTTTACTTCACTCAGAATCAAAACTGCCTTCCAGGGAGTCCTGGGTACATAAATAAATAAAAACAAACAACAAAACGATTAAAACATATCAACCAGCAGCAATCTTCACAGTTATGTTCATATGCGTTTATAGTAACCGCATAAACCCAGCTGTATTACATGTTGCTTGCTGGTGCATTTTGCTAATTTGTTTTTAATTGAAACAGATATCTGTTCTGTAGTTCAAATACCAATTCAACCACATCGGTATTTATGTTGTATTTATATTGTGTATGCATTTGTTACATAAATAGATAAATGGAAAGCTGTAGGTATGTGATGCCATCTGCGAAGCAGAACATTATATAACGTGCAGGATGTTCCTTGTGTTTGTGTGGCAATATCATCATGATTATTGTGTGAGTGTGCATATGTGCTGCATTAACCCCTTTACTGGTGGCGAGCACAGCGCATCGCTAATTGCGTCAAACTGTTGGAAAAAAGCGAGTGATGCAGGGGCAAGCAGATGCAGACAGAGGAACACTCATTTCTGCCAAAAACATGCAAATAAGCAAAACAAACAGAGCGTTCACACATTCAGGCTCACCCTCTCCTTTTTACACACACACTCTCTCTTTTCTCTGTCATGGATTGTTTGTTTGAGTGCCTCAAAATTTTGAACAACCTGCGGTGCAAAGATAAGACAGCTGCTTCAGTGCACCCACCATGTGCACACACACTCAGTACAGCAGCCCTTTGGCTACAGTCATGCCATCACCATCACACAACACACTATCCTGCCACCCTGTGAGTTAGTGTCCAGCTGTACATTGAGTGAGTGTGATGAAGATCCATTATAATAGAAACTGGTTCTGCTCCATATATATTGATAATTAATGGCTCTACCTCTAAGCTTATCAGGCTGTGTGCCCAGCCGTGAACGTGTGTGTAGGTGCATGTGACATGTTTTATGTTGTGTGTTCATTTGTGCATGCCTGTGTGCAGGTGTGTGTGTTTGTGTGTTTGTGTGTGTGTGTGTGTGTGTGTGTGTGTGTGTGTGTGTGTGCGTGTGTGCGTGTGTGCGTGTGTGTGTGTGTGTGCATGCGCATGTGTGTGTGCGTGTGTATGTATTGCTGCAGCATTGCAGGTGATGATAAGGTAATTGGTTTGTCTCCTTCAACTTGGGGACAAGGTCACAGTCACTGTTATGAGTGCTGCTCACAGAGATGGGAAGCATTATCTGCTTAATATATAAATCATTTGAACGATAAGATTACTAGTGTATGTATATTTTTAAAAATAATTATTTAAAAGATTATATCACTGCAGATTTGTGTTTCGTAAATCTATAGTGACATAATCTCTCTGAACTTTATCCCATGTAAACAAATAATGACGAGAAACATCAACATTTGCTGAAGTAATGAGTACTGATCAGCTGTAAGTGAAGTATCTGAAGTTTACTGTAGTTAATTAGCTGTGCTTCATAAGTTAAAACTGTTTGCACACAACATTTAAAAAAAAGCACAAGAACAAGAACATAAACTAAAACTTTTTTTTTTTGGCCAAACCAGCAGCTTTATGAGGCTGTATGTACCAAATGTTAAAACTAGCGTGCTAGCATACTCACACCGACGATGCTTACATGTTGGTGTTCAGCTGGTATAATGTTTACCATGTTCATCCTCTTAGTTTAGGATGTTTGCATGCTATCATTTGCTAATTATCATTATATAAGAAAAGTACATCTGAGGCTGATGGGAATTAGTTTTGCAGGAATTTGGTTATAAACCAGAGTACTTGATATATTAAATGTTACCCAGTGATAGTAAGAGGATCACCAATGTTATTGGTACAATTCATCCTCAGGAGAACATGAATGTCTGTACCAAACTTCATGGCAGTCAATCAGATGACATTTTTTGAGATATTTAACTCAAAACCACAAATATAAACCTCATGGTGGCACTAGAGAAAAAAAAGGGGGATCACCAAAGTCATTATGATTCATCCTCTGGAGATAATGAATGTCTGGGAAAAATTTCACGGCAATCCATCCTAGAGTTGTTGAGATATTTCAGACTGGACCAAAGTAGTGGACTGACCAACATATCAGCACTGACATCCCTAGAACCTGAGATCACTTGAAAACATGATGATGATGGCTAAAAATGTCCCATGAATTAGATGACCTCATAGTCATAAGGTTAACTACTCTAAAGTTGATTAGATATAGGAATCTCTATGGTACACTGATGATAAAGGAAGTCCCTCCATATGCCAAGTCTGTAGCTCCAGGCTAGAGTCCATTACTGTTGTGGGTCAGTGGTTGAAGAGGTTAAACCTAACACACTCTGTAATGCAGCTCCAGAGATCAATACTTCACTGGAACTGTGTGGGTTTCATTCTGATATATGACATCCCGCCTTGTGTCTTCACACTGCTTACCTCAGTTTTTCCTTTCAGATATTAAACAGAATGGATTTACAAATCAAACGTATGTGTGATGATGGGAGGCTATTACAGAGAGGGCTGGTGGTGGTGAGGTCAAGCGTCTCTTTCCAAAGGTTTCTCCCCTTAATATAAACTGGATATGTTCCATAATTCAGCTCCTAGACTGGAAGTGTTTGATCCTCTGCTTCTCTCTTCCAATCTTGTAGTCAGTGTAGCCTCAGAGGGTGATGTGTATTTGCATCCTGACTCAGTAGCTTACTTTAAAAATCTTTTTAAATATATAACTATCATAGCATTAAAATGATCAGAAATAGCCTTTTAAAACCAGTGACCGACTGGTGAGTCAGTCATTACAAACTCATGCCGTGCAGCCAAACATTATTTAAACTTCATAAATTCTAGTGGAGATGCGGGAGCTTCCAAATATACAGAATATGTCAAACTGGAATTTGTGGAAATGTGGATGATATCTATGGAAAGTGGCATTTGGCAGAAATTATGCAGCCAATAAAAATGATTCTTGGGTTTGAAATATTTCTGCCAGAGTAAACAACATCATGTAGCTTCATTGAAAAGCTGGAACAAGCCAGATTACATTCAGACAGTGTGGAATAAGATGACTTTTGTAAACTTAAAGCCACTTAAGGGGAATTTTAAAAAAAGGAAAACTAGACGCTAATAGGATAGAAAGTTAATATATTTGAAGAAGATGCACAATAATGCGTTTCTGCATCCCAAGGAATAGAAAGAGAAGAGCTTTTAACTTAGGTCCTCTCCTCCTCTTTCATCCTCTGCATTGCTTTTCCTACACCCCGCATCCAGCACATTGATTTGTCTCTCTTGCATCCTGGTCAAGCCTCTGGATCGATCCATTCGTTGGCTCGGGGGCTCGAGTTCTGGGTGGTAAACACAATCTGGCTTTAGAAATATTGGCACTGTTAATAATAGGAGAACAATGTTGTCACACATGGACAAAAGCCTGCTTACACACTCATCCTAATTGGCAAATAAATCAGCAAATTCGTCCACTAGTGTCTTAAATCTCCATTTCCCTAAAGAGTAGCAGCAGTGACAACAGAGAAAAGCCATGAATTAATGTAGCATTTGTCTTAACGGCAACGTCTAGGCATTTAAATTGGTTTGTGTGGAGGTAAAGAAGGGCATATCATTATCTTTTAAGTCCCACTACTCTCTTTCTCTGTGTCCTCTCCTTCACCCCCACCCTGTGTGAGCAGATATGAGCATGTGTTGGTTTCTTCACTGGGGAATCACAGGAATTTAATGCTCTTTCTCCTCACTGCATTTCAGCCAATTAGGTATGCCGTGTCATGAAAAGAAACCCGTCGAAGTCGATAAGGACCAGTCATAATTGAGCTGGCATGCATATTAATTAAACAACAAACGGTGTTTAACTGGGCCAGGGCACCCAGGGTCCTAGCGCTTGACTGGTAGTGGTTGTAAAGTCAGGAGATGTTTATGATTTTTAGGTCAGGGGTGAGAGCAAGTCATACACAGGCTTCAAACCGCAACAATGTGTACATATTTTATTATCGGGTCGTATGTGTGTATGTGAATTGTTTTAATGTTAAAGATACAGCACTCAAGATTTTGTTTTTAAAGGTGACTTTAAACATTTTTCATATCAGTGGATAACAGATTTGGCTTAGTTTGATCTAGTCCCTGTTTGTTCCTCCCATCTAATGTCACTGCTTTGGAGTCACGGAGCCAAGCAGCTATTTTTCAGGAAGATAAATCCCTGGCGATCTGCTGGTTGTTTAACAACACATACCACAGTTTGAAGGTATTTCCATAATCCTCAAAGACTCTCCTGTTCATGTGGACAAAAGAAATATTTTGTCAGCTGCATGATAAAAAAGATTATTACCCATTTCCAAAGTTGCAAATCTTTTTTTAATCAAAAGATGGTAGCTCGAAATAACATGATGAATGTTCATTCTCCATTTGTATGATCAGGTTTTTTTACCTTCTATTTTCCATTATTATTCTTCACAAGTTTATACTACACTACTATTACTACACAAAAATGCAGCTGTAGGGACAAAACAAGCATGTAGATGTGTCATTTCCAAGCAGGAATTACCACATGTTCAGACAGAATGGGAGACGCATTCGAGAGGCGGTGTAATTGCATACAAAGTCAATGGAAAGACACGATTGGATACAAACTTGTCTGGGGCGTCGTAAACTGAGACGAAGATGTGACCATGTAAGTTGAAAATGTTGCAGCTTGTGTTTTATGACTTGATACTTGATAAACATACAGAGATGAGAGGACAAAGCAGAGAGAACGGGTTGAAGAAACAGACAGAGCTGGTGTTTGAAGTCACTAGTCACTGCGAGTGAATAGTCTATGGCAAAACTGGATATTTTTGGGAAACAAATACATCCTCAATGTACGTTATACGTTCAGTATCAACATATTTGCAACTTGCCAAATACGTTGACAGCATTTCCTCATTATGTTAATAGAAAACGTAATCTGGTCAGCATTATGTTTCCCACATAACAGTTGTCATTTCTAGGAGACAGGGTTGGGCCATCACACACGGGCTGAGCTGAACACTTGGCCAGAGATTCATCTTTCAGAAAAAGAAATTTAATACAATTACATGAGAGGCACGAAGTGGGACCATGAATCTTCAATCAGCAATTGTTATGGCAGCGTGCAGTATATGGAGGTCAAAACTTATTTGATGTCAGAGTTTAACAGACATTTAAAAAAAAAAAAAAAAATTCAGAATAGATGTAGGAATAAATAATTGACTGTATGTGTGCTTTTATACTCTGCACGCTGATGGTTTTCTATTTTTTCCTTCGAGTTCTTGTTTGGTTGGACTGCGCCTGGACTCGGCCCGGCTCTAAGGAGGTTGCTTTATCGAGAAAAAAAAAAAATGGTACAGGGTGGATAGACACACTCAAACGCACACACACGTCAAAGTGCACTTTGCTTCTGCTAAACTGAATATACTCTACACTGAGGCTCTATTTAAAGTGTGTGCATGTTTCTGTGTGTTCAAGCGAGGCAGAGAGAAGAGCACTTTGCCGTCATTAGGTTAGATCATGTAGAGACAGGATGACCAGGTTAATTTTTAATGCCCAGCCTTTGGATATATAAAATATGTATTCAGCCCTTGTTGGACATGACATAGACTCTTTATATCTCTCTTCCTCTCTCTGTCTCTTCCTCTCTGCCTCACTCATCTTAGTGAGTCTTTCAATCTCTCTCTTATTCACGCTTTTTTTTTTTTTTTTTAGCTCTGTCTTTGCCGACTCTCTCTTTCAGCCTCTCGGTGTGTTTGGCCCTGCTTCACTCTCTGTCTGGACCGCTCTCTCTTCTCTCTTGGCATCAGTTCGCCTCTCCTCTCCTGACGAGTGTCTGCCCTGAGAACCAGACAGAGAAAAGGTGTTGTTTGATGATCTGGCTAGAAATGGCTTGCAGCGTGGCTGTTTTCATTGTCTTTCTTCTATTTTTCTCCTCCCTCTGTGTATGTTTCTGTCTGTTTGCTCTTCAGATTTAACAGCTTAGTACCACTGTTGTCAGGGATCATCCGAAAATCCTAAAAAGATGTAGACAGACGCACACAAACACACACACACACACACACACACACACACACACACACAGGAACACACAGGAACACACAATTAATTTGCAGCTCACTTGTGTCATAGTGATATAACAGTAAACCTGAACCAGCCAATAGGGACATGCCGTCTCAGAAATCACTTACAGCTGATTGTTGCCAAGGTGATGTAACAAAGGTCATAGTGGACATCCACCTAACTGTGCCGTTCATGTTTTTAAAAACAGTGTAAGTGTAAGTGCAAGTTACTTCATTGACTCATTTCACATGAGTCAATGAAAAAGTGTTTAGATTACTGAACTAATTTCTCAGTAGCAAAAGTAATTAGTTACATTACATTACTTCTTTTGATTTAATGCGACATTGTCTTGTCGGTCAACTCTCCTCTCATCACGTGACGAGACTTCGTCCAACATAGCCTGGTATGTGACGTCACTCTGTACACTCCCTGTTTCAGGCCTTATGGGGCAAATTTAAATGTTTTTTGTTTTTCTTACCTGTTATCTGGCAGCTGATCTCCCAAACAACCAAAGTAACAGAGCATCAGGGACTATGAGGTTATGAATTTAAAATTGTAATTGTGAACTGTAGTCCCTATTTCCTATTAATCTTAATCTGAAATTGAAAAAAAAAAAACACAACATAAATATAGCCTGCTGATATGGGAACAGTTCTGTGCTGTTTGTATCTGACAGTCGACAGTAAAAATGGATGAACAACTGGGAATGTTGGTTAATTAAATATTGATATGATAATGTGCGTGTGCGGTGTGCTTATGTGACTAGCCCATATATGAAGTCCTTCTGTGTATTGTGTGCAGGGAGCTTCTTTTATTTTTAATTTTTCTTCATTGTTTAGTGACTTGACCTAAAATTGTTGGTTACTTTACAGTTGTGTGTCTATTATGCAGTTTGTGAACATGTTTTGTGTTTGCTCTGCTTTTGTTGTTAACAAAAAGCAGCGGTTGTATTGCAGACAGTTAAGCCACTATTTCTACTCAGTGTGTTGTCTGTGTGTTTTTACCGTTGTTGAGTTGTTGCTGTGACATTTGCAGGAAATATCTTGCTTTTTGTGGCTGTTCTATCAACATCTACAGTATACTGCAATTACTGCACATAACAGATTGTTTACTGGGAAATGGGGCATGACTCACAGAGACAATTATGTAAAAGGTTGCCTCGGCGAGAGATTGCAATGTTTACCAAATGAAACATATGCCCAGGAACTAGTGTTTGTATAAAATAAAGTGAGATGACTGACTGGACGTGAATGGTGACTGATACACAGGCCACCTCAGCAACTGAACATGGTCGTTAGGTGCCGATTTCAGAATCTCTCACTTCTTCTTTTAATGAATTTAAAGGCTTTAGATGCTGTGTGAATCATGCTTCAGGGTTTATACTAATTGTACACAATCATCTTACGATTTCTCTGACTTTAAGGAAAGTCATTTTTGAAATGTCTTTTTCTCCTTTCCTCAAACAGGGGTCACATGTAATATTCAACACCAACTGGTAGCCTAAAAAGTTGCAGGAAGTCAGTTGGAGGTTAAAAAAAACTGGACAAGTAAATGAGCAACCTCAGATCTCACCTCAATCAGGAGAAATTGATTAAAAGTAAATAACAGTATTTATTGAGATTGGTATCAATTACATCTTCATTAAACATAAATGCTGTTGGAGGTGGAGAAAAACCAGCAGGTGGAAGATGGAAACTCTCAGAAAAATCTCCCCAAACATCCTGGAGATGGTGAAGCTGTGGGTTACAGGATTTCAATGAGAGGCATCCAAAGATAAGTTGATTCAAGGAATGCTATCAGACAGATGTGGTGATGTAGGAATTTGTGAATGAACGTGTAGGAAAGCAGAGGTAATGGAGGAAATCAGACAGAAAAGAAAGTAGAAATACTGAAGGCAGAATGTGAGAGAAAGGATCTTCCTCATCTTTCTCCAAAGCTACACTTAAGATATTTCTTTTCTGAACTCAAGCTGGGTATGAGTGTTGCTTTCACTGACCAAAGCGCTCTTACTTACTTACCTACTCTAAAAGCCGAATTTTCTCGCAGATAAGCTTAAGCCTGAACAAAGAGGCCACCTAAGGGTCACAGCCTCAGATGTGACAAACTGCCTATCGAGGCAGGAGTGCTGGATGTGTCCTTCTGCTGCGACCATTCCACTACACTTACCCTGGTCTGTATCAGCTGTAAATTTCCGCACACAGAATTAACGAACAAAGCTAATGACTTAAGGTAATGTCCTTAGCTTGCTTGCCGAATAAGACCGAAACATAGCAGCCATTGCTGATGTGGCATCGCTTCAACAAAAGAGAAATCAGCAGGGATGTTGGGATCTCAACCTCATTCTCACCCATTTTCAACTCTAGAGAGAAGTGAGAAGCTGTTAGCAGAAAACATGAAGCACCTTGAGTACAAAAGAAGTGTGATACTTCACTATCAAAAAAATAAAAATAAAACCAGGACAGGGGCCACCTGCAGTTTATATTGTGCTAAGGACAAACCAGTCATGATAAGACATTGTTAATTCAGTTAAATATACAAGAGGTAATCAGTTTCCATGGAGACTGTGTTGATTTTATGGCATAGCCTACTAACATTAATGCTGATTGGCAGCTTTACACATTGTTTTACTGAAAAGATGTGACCAAAGAGGTGTGTGTGTGTGTGTGTGTGTGTGTGTGTGTGTGTGTGTGTGTGTGTGTGTGTGTGTCTGTGTGTGTGTGTGTGTGTACATTTGCATGTGTCCCCTGTGGTGAGTAAATCACAACAAGGGCAAATGGACGATTTCCTACTGAATCAATCAGTCCTGCTTAACTGAGCACAGAATCCACCTCCATCAGCAGGTTATAGAGCAGTCACACACACACACACACACACACAATCAAGACGTGAGGGGGTTTCTGTGAATGGTAATGGTAATGAAAATGGCAATCTGATGCATATTGACAGCTTAAGTTCAATAGGTTGAAATGTGGGTATATATATGTATGTGGTGTGATATGTACACGTGTGTGTGTATCATTAAATTAACTACACAACATCCAGCCATATGCGTTTATTTTTACATATAAGCATGTCAAGTCACAGCTTACGCACATGCTTGTGCTAAGCTCGGTGTGTGAGAATCCTTGTTCCCATCAGTATGTGATGAGTGGATATTGACTGAGGAACAGGTAATGAATGTAAAGTGATCATTGATCTCTCAGTGTCTGCTCTGGGTTTATGAACTGCATATGGACTGTATTTACTGGTGTGTAAGGAGGCTGAGTGTGGAATATGACCACAGCAGAAATATCATCACCAAGAGACCTAAATGTTGCTGCTGTATTTTTTTCCATTAACATGTCTTACCCTGATAAAACCATGTGTGCATCACAGAAATATTACCCAAGTGGGGGTTGTCCTCTGTGATTATGGCACAGAGATGCAGTGGGTATCAGATGCAGCTGGGAGTTTTATGGGTTTTATCGCCATGGTTGGAAAGATTGCTGAGATGAGGTACCTGACTGATCACAAAATAACTTCCTGGACTGATGTTTTATTTCTTTACAGAGAGACACCAAAGGCCAGTTCCTGTTGGACCATGTGTGTAACCACTACAACCTACTCGAGAAAGACTACTTTGGTATTCGATATGTGGACCCAGAGAAACAGAGGGTAACTGTTACACACAGACAACAACCAAAAGCAGCGGGGATCTAATATATTCGTCGGGATTGATCTGTCAATTATACGTTTTTTAAAAATTATTTCAATAATCATTTGGTGTATACAATGTGGGACAAAAAGTGAAAAAAGCCCGTCACAATTTCACAGAGCTCAAACTGCTTCTTTTGTCAGTCCAACAGTCCAAAACCCACAGATACTGAATTTAATATGATATAAAGATAAAACAGAGAGATAAAAAAAACAAATCCTCTCAGTGAAGAAGCTTGAATGAGCAATTATTTTTGTTAATTACACAGTTAATTAAACAATTAACCAAACTGCTGACAAATGATTTTGTTTCGATTGACTAATCAATCAATCGACTAATTCTTTCAGCACTGGAGCTCGAAAACTCCAGTCTGATGATTTTATGTATTTTCCATGTTTGGTTGGACTGGGTGTTCATTAGATATTTCAGTGAAAGTGAAATATCAAAATGAGTAGAAGCTTTTGCAGACATGTGCAAGCAGCTTTCCTCTCTGTGTATTTTGTATCATTCCCCTACGTTGTTTTACCTCTCATGGCAAAATCTACCTGTCAGCGTATAAATGATGTTTTACAGTTCACACGAATTTGACCCCAGCAAACAGTTCTACATGGCTGCACATAATCACAGTAGGAGAGCAAAAATAAAGAAACTGATAGTCACACCTACTAACAGGAAACAGCTCTGCTGAGTCAGCATTGCCAAAATGTGAATGTTGGATATTAGTCAGGAGGCAGTCAGTACATTACATTACAGGTTCAAGTGACGAATAACATCAAGATCAGTTTCCATATTTCAAACAGCCCACACACAGAAGGGACCAGACGCTTTGTCTCAACAGAAGCTCGGCTGGCCTCTACTGTAGCTCTATTTGAAAAGCAACAGAATAACACAACAGCAAGAGGTGTTACAACACAAAACTAAAAGCCACAAATACAAAAGAGTGCAGTAAAGAAAAAGCAAGTTTGTATACGGCGTGGACTTTAAGCACAAATCTAAAAATCACCCAGTAGCATCAGTATAGTCGGATCTTTATATGCTGCATGTATAATGAGAAAATGTACATAAAAAGAAATGAATGCAATGATGCATTTAAATACATGGAATTTTCTGATGTGATTTGTTTGCCTCACAGTGCTGAGTTTTGATGTGTCATTCAGTTATTCATGAAGAACATGACGAGATTTTTGATGTGTGAACTCACTGGAGCTCAATTGAATTCCAACATATTGTTTTTAACTGATCTGCTCTTACAAATCAACACCCTTACGGGTAATGCATGTCTTTTTACTTCCTCCCTGCTATCTCTCTTGCTCTCTTTCTCTCAGCACTGGCTGGAGCCCAATAAGCCCGTGGTGAGGCAGATGAAGTGTAAGTGTCCCTTCCGCTCCATTTTGTTTGTCTGTGTTTTTGCATCAGTGTTCATCTATACAAGAATGAGCAGCGTGAAATGCATGTGCATGTGTGTTTGTGTTCACAGTATCGTGTTTATATCTGTGTGTGTGTTTGTTTATGCCTTGCATGCAGGCCTGGATTTGTCTCCTGAGGGCCATATTCAGTATGAGTGGGTCAAGCTGTACAACAAACAGACAACCCCACAGGGGCTCTAACAGGGTCATGGCAGCACACACGCAACAGTGTTATTGCCGCTGGATATACAAAGAATTAAAAAAAAAATTTGTAACAGACAAATGGCCTTTAGGAAATGTATCCATATACCTTTTTCTAGGGTCTTATCATCCACTATTTCCCCAGGACACACTGCTCACATTACCATTTGCCATGAGTAGTGACAGAGGCAGACAATGTCAGACAGGAACTTTTTCTCAGAAACACCACAGGGAAATGGGAAATAAACAGAGACACAATAAAGACAGACAGAGTGACAAAAACAGGGTTTCTCAGAAACACAACAAACAGCTAGAGAGACAAGTGTCCAAAAAAATGAAACAAACTAACACACCAAGTACAATATGCAGATGTGGTAGGGAAGCACAACCTTAAGATAAAGAACTCAGTTGTCAACTTTATGTGCAGGTTAACTTGAAACAAGTTTCATGGAACAAGTAGCACCGGAGGGAAGTTAACACTGAGTCGTGAGCCTATACAGCTACACACAGCAACGTACTGAAGTTTTCCTGGCCATCATAAATGAAAGGATACAGATTTTATGTCTCCTCTCCAGTGGTGTTTCTCTATTTTAGCTGGGGCCTTGAGTCCTCTTGCATCAGACTCACATGTGTTGGTTCATTTGTGTTGCCATGAATAGTTTTTTATTTATCAGTTAAAGTCAAAGTCAAAGAGAAAAAAAACTACATCAAATCAGTATTTGGTGTGACCACCCTTTGCCTTTAAAAGAGCACCTTAGCACTTATTGCACCCGTCTTCTTTACATTCTGCAGCCAGTCAATAATAAAATGACAACCGTTAGACTGTGACACAAGTAATGAAACATTTCAGCACATGCATTGACTGACCAATGCAGTTTCTAAAATGACAACGCGAGGTCACTTTATTCTGGAAGCAAATAATATTATATATATATTATATATTATTCTCTTCCTGGAAAGGAGTGACTGAAGGGACGAGGGAGGATTATTCTGCCTTTGCTTCATGAGAGGGGGAGAGAAAATCATAAAGCAAACATTTTATGAAGAATCCAGTGCACCCTGGTTTCCACCTCTTCTCCCTCTTGTTTTTCTATTTGGTCTTTCATTCTAACAGACGGATTTCTAAAAAAATCGTTGCTGATGCTGCAAAATTACAGAGTGTGATCAGCAAAAATAAACTCACGAAATATAAGACAGGCCTAAAAGTAAAAGTAAAATTTATTAGTAAGACATTTTAATATTTTGGGGCATTCTTCTTGTCATCCTTCCTACCCTGTTATATTTCTGTCTTTGTAATTATCTTCCTCTCTGTCTCACTCTTCTCTCCTCCTTCTCTCTCTCTCTCTCTTGCTCTCTCTCTCTCTCTTCATGTCTCTGTCTGAAGTTCACCCACCCTTTTAATGACTGTCCTGTTCTTTCTGTCCTGTTATAAATTAATAAAGGAGCTATTAGCGGTGAATTCTGCTTCATCAGAACATGTGTGAGAGGACAGGAGGGCGGAGGCTGAAGAGATCAGTGAAAATAGAGATGGAGGAAGAGAAAATGCGAGGAAAATAGTGATAAAGGGGGCTTGTGTGGGGGGCTAATTCAGAGGGGACAGAGAACAGACAGTGACAGATAACGTAGCTAAAGAAAAAAGTCAGATCATGGAAGAAAAGCGGGAATAAAGCGGAGACCGGAGAGACAGTTTGAGAAGAGAGAAGCTGACAGAGAGTGAAAGAAAGAAAACGAGATGAGAAAGAGGGAATGGAGGAGGAGTGTTGAATAGATCTGAGTCGTACTGACACATCAGTTCTCCCTGTGGCTGGATTTCTCTCAAATTAGGATGTGTGGCTGGTGTTTTATTTTGTCTTTGTGCTTGCCAGCTTACGTGTACACACGTCACATTTGCCCATGTGTGTATGTGTGTGCGTGCGTGCATGTGTGTGTGTATGTGTGTGTGTGTGTGTGTGTGTGTGTGTGTGTGTGTGTGTGTGTGTGTGTGTGTGTGTGTGTGTACACTTTTGCCAATTCACTTTCTCTGAAATGTTTTCAAAAAAAGCATCTTGGTCCCTTAAGCCTGAGCAAATAAGCAGCTCATGTTCTTTGGGAGCAGGTGGGAGGATTGCGTCTTTTATATTGCTCAACATGTATTATGTAGATGTGTGCTGTTTTCCATAGCTAGATAATACAGCAGAGGTTTCCCGCTATTAAAGACTGGTGAGGGCACGTTGTAAAGATTTCTGGTCCAAAGCAAGATGATGCTCAGGCCTCTTCCTCCTCTTATGCCTTGTGCTTTTTTTCCCTCCACTGTCTCTTTAGCTAAGTTCATCCTTGATACCCACTTTACAATATCACATAAATCTGCATCTTATTGTAGCATCTCCAAATAAGATTCCTGTGTTTACAATCAAAACAACTCACATGTAAGCGTGTTTGCTATGAGCGGCGTGAATACAAATGAGTCTCACATTATTCCAACATTTGTTCCCCTTTTCTTTGCTGTACCCAGCACTGGTGAGTGACCCCTGTGATAATTCATAATTACCCCTCCATCTGAGATGTTTTCCCAAAGACCCTTCTATTACCTTTTTTTGCTCCCACAGTTTTGGGAGGACATGAAAACTGTGAAATACATTAGGTATCCTGCATTTACAAAAATACTGTTATATTTCATTTATTTATTCTTTCCTCTAAAATCCCCAGTTATTACTTGTTATTGTTACTCCCTTTTTCCCTATGGTCGTGTTTTCTTTGACTACATATAAGTACATGTAGGAACCATTAAGTATTTTATTGGTACCTGATTCACGATTGTATTATAAAGTACACTGCCTGGCCAAAAAAAAAGTCGCCACCTGGATTTAACTAAGCAAATAGGTACGAGCCTCCTATTGGATAATTACTGCATGGGCGATTATCTTTCAGCTGGCAACAAGTTATTTATCCCCAACTGGTGCAATGAGTTGCCTCTCATTGCTTAAACAACCATGTCGAAAGACACATCCCGTGGTCGTGGAAAAGATGTTACTCTGTTTGAGAAGGTCAAATCATTGGCATGCATCAAGCAGAGAAAACATCTAAGGAGATTGCAGAAACCACTAAAATTGGATTAAGAACTGTCCAACGCATTATTAAAAACTGGAAGGATAGTGGGGACCCATCATCTACGAGGAATAAATGTGGCCGGAAAAAAATCCTGAATGATCGTGATCGGCGATCACTTAAACGTTTGGTGAAATCAAATCGAAGAAAAACAACAGTAGAACTCAGGGCTATGTTTAATAGTGACAGTAAGAGCATTTCCACACGCACAATGCGAAGGGAACTCAAGGGATTGGGACTGAACAGCTGTGCAGCCTTAAGAAAACCATTAATCAGTGAGGCTAACCGGAAAAAAAGGCTTCAATTTGCTAGGGAGCATAAAGATTGGACTCTGGAGCAATGGAAGAAGGTCATGTGGTCAGATGAGTCCAGATTTACCCTGTTCCAGAGTGATGGGCGCATCAGGGTAAGAAGAGAGGCAGGTGAAGTGATGCACCCATCATGCCTAGTGCCTACTGTACAAGCCTGTGGGGGCAGTGCTATGATCTGGGGTTGCTGCAGTTGGTCAGGTCTAGGTTCAGCAACAGTATGTGCTCAAAGAATGAGGTCAGCTGACTACCTGAATATACTGAATGACCAGGTTATTCCATCAATGGATTTTTTCTTCCCTGATGGCACGGGCATATTCCAAGATGACAATGCCAGGATTCATCGGGCTCAAATTGTGAAAGAGTGGTTCAGGGAACATGAGACATCATTTTCACACATGGATTGGCCACCACAGAGTCCAGACTTTAAACCCATTGAGAATCTTTGGGATGTGCTGGAGAAGGCTTTGCGCAGCGGTCAGACTCTACCATCATCAATGCAAGATCTTGGTGAAAAATTAATGCAACACTGGATGGAAATAAATCTTGTGACATTGCAGAAGCTTATCGAAACAATGCCACAGCGAATGCGTGCTGTAATCAAAGCTAAAGGCGGTCCAACGAAATATTAGAGTGTGTGAACTTTTTTTTTTGGTGGCGACTTTTTTTTTGGCCAGGCAGTGTATTTTTCGAAATAATAATTCAAGCTGAAGGAGAAGTTGGTCTTGAACACCTCAGTCAGGTGTCAGAGCAGTGGGAGGAGCCTATAATGAAAAAAGTAAAGTATTTTCTGATTTTCTGATGCTGATATGACAAGATTTATCAGTGCCTTCTTACGGTGAACTGTCACAAATGATGGGTACAAAATTGGCTTAGGCAGAAAAAAGTCTTGGTTAGTGTGACAAAAAAAAAAACAGTGTTGGTATTAAAGGAGTCTCTAGTAACAGTCATGTTTTGACAAACAAGAATTAAGGTTGTATCAGGTGTTTGAACAACAAAGAGCAGACTCTCAGAAAAGTCTCATAAAGTCAGTTTAACTTTAAGCTTCATAAATTGTATTTTGTGAGATATGTGAGACCCCAGGAGAAGTTTACACTATTGTTGTCGTTTGATCTGATCCCCACAGCCTATTATTGACTGTGTGTGTGTGTGTGTGTGTGTGTGTGTGTGTGTGTGTGTGTGTGTGTGTGTGTGTGTGTGTGTGTGTGTGTGTGTGTGTGTGTGTGCATTTGCGGGTGCGGATGTATATGTGTGTGTACAGGCTTGTGTGTTTTTTCTGGTTAGTAGGTGTATGTGTGTTACTGTGCATATTTTAATATTGTAAGCTCAAATCCTCTCCTGCAGCATATCGATGCGCGTGCGCGCGCACACACACACACACACGCGCGCACACACACGCGCACACACACGCACACACACACGCGCACACACACACACACACACACACACACACACACACACCGTCAGCAATGAAATACTTCAGGCCTAAGATCAAAGGAAACGACAGACCCCAGTTCAATTGAGGCCCTTTGTGTGCGTGTGTCTGTGTGTGTGTATATGTGTGTGCGTGCGTGCGAGTGTGTGATGAGTAATTACTGTAATTATCAAATGACTAATCAGTATTAGAAGCATACTGTGATTTCTTTTTTTGTCTCCAACTTCTTTTTCTCTTCAGTTTTACATAATCCTCATTGCGCTGCTCCCTTTCTCTCTCCTCCTCTTTTCCCTTCTCCTCTCTCCCTCCCTCTCTGCCCTCATTTTATCTCAACTTTCCCTCATTTTTCAGTTCTTCTACAAATGACTCTCTGTCTCCAACTCTCTCTTTAAACTTTCCTCACTGTCTCCTGATTTCTGCTGTCTCTTCACCTTTTCTTCTCACGCTCGTGTCTCTTGTCTTCAGCAGCTCAGCAGCCGTACACCATGTGCTTCCGGGTGAAGTTTTATCCCCACGAGCCAATGAAAATCAAGGAGGAGCTTACCAGGTATAAACCAACACAGACAATGGGTTCTTTATGATTGATGCAAATAACCAAGAGCAGCTGTATTACATGTATATATCTTGACTAAAGTAGTCAGTCTCATTATGGAATGGTTCAAAAGTAATCCCAGAGAGTGGTTAATAGTCTCCAGGACCTTTGGTTGGTTTGCTAACATTATCTGAGAACTACAGTATGTTTTTTTTGTCATAACAGTAAAGAAATAAAAGGCCTCTGACACATAATGCCTACTCTAATCCTGATTGTCTTACTGTTCATTTTCACCATATTCTCTTCCTTTTGGCCTTTAGCCTTCATCAGACAAACAGATTCTTTCTAAATAGATTAAGAAATACAATATATTTTAATTTGTTTGTGCAATTGATTGCACAGCAACTTTTGGCAACTTTGGCAACATCCAACAATTTATTTATCCAGTGCATGAATTACAGTGTTTCAGCTTACTGTAACATGGCTGCTAGCTATCCTCTCCACACCCTTTCTCAACAATAGGAGACTTTGTGATATATTGTGTTGCAAATACATATTCACTTCATTAAAATAACTTTTGTTTGGTATGTAATAATGAAATATATTTCTGTTGTAATAACTTTGCTGTAGTCCAATTTGTGGACTAACTGGCAGTTTATACAAAGTTTATAATAACTTTGCTCTCTCAGACACACACACACCCACACACACACACCTTCACACACACAAACACACACACACACACACACACCCACACACACACACACACACACACCCACACCCACACCTTCTCTCAGGCATAGTGATAATTAGGGAAGCTCACTCAGCAGGGACTATGTTTTCATGCTCTCCGTCCCATCTGAACTGCCATGTCTCAACATCTCTGCTTCTCTCTATCGATCCCCATCTCTCTCTTCCCTTCTTGCTTCCTCTCTCTCTTCATCCATTAAAGCTCACTCCACTCTGTCTCTCCATAATTTCATCCCTAAGGTATCCCCTCCTTCCCTTCTGTTGGTCTCTCTCTGTCCTCTTTCTTCCTCCCCCATCACCACAGCTCCCTCTCCTCCCTCAGGTGTCTCTCCACATCTCTCAGCTCACATTGGCATATCTCCCTGTTCTCCTCAACTTTTATTACTTCAAGGTGTTTTTGTACATCATCAAGGTTATTAAAACTTTATTCTCCTTTCCCCCCGTTTGCCAGCTTCCTGCTTTCTTGAGTTTTCTTTCCGTTTCTGTTATGTATTTGTGCACTTTTCATTCTCCTGCCTATTTCAACAGTTTGTGAGGACTGCATTTTTATGTTGTCCTTGAGTCCATTTCTGTTCATTAGAGTTAATCTCAGAGTCTTCAAAGGACACCATTACACTGGCAATCTACTGATGAGATAGGAGTGGACATGGAAGTTAAAGTTAGTTTGGAAAGTTGTGAAGTGATGAAATCAGAGTCCTCAATATCAACCTTTTTGGGAGCAATTTTCATTTCTTTTCATCATCAAAATCCAAAAACTTTATGCTAATTTGTGTGTGATGTATGTGTCCAGTTCTTTAGGATGTTATTTGAAGCCTTTGAAGGCTATTTTCCTCCTCAAGCCCCCCCCCCCCCCCCATATCAAAAGAGATAAAAAAAAACAACAACAACAAAAAACAAAACAAAAACAAGATGCATAGGAATCACATAAATTTTTAGGTGATTCAGCACCTCACAGTTTTCACCTCACAGATTAGTGTAGTCTTTCATGCAGGAGATAGTAGTTCAAGGCTCATCACACACTTGAAAACTACGTTTTTGTTTTCATTAATAACAACAACCATCTTTCCTAACCAGATCGTAGTTTCCAAAAACTTAGTGGAGTCTCTCTTTCGGTGGAATTTACCTCAGTTCAGCTTTAAAAGTGTTCTGCATGAATGTAATCTCCTCTATGATCCCACAGTGTGCAGTCAAAGCACCGCTGACCTATATAAAAATTAAGTAGTGCAATAAATATTGATATGAATAATAAACCACCGAATGGGAGACGTTTTTTTTTTTTTTCAAAGTAAGGGGTGGGGATATGAAATACATTTTAGACTCAGCCTTTTGTAGTCAATATTGCAGATGACTCTGTATATACTCATTGATTAAAAACAACACAGCGACACAGAGGAGTTATATGAAGGGCAGACTGTTGCATAAAACAAGAAGCATGTAAAAGATACTGTAAGATTGAGACAAGAGTTCAGGGAAGACAACATAAGATGAGAGGGAGGAGAGAGGGGGAAGCTCAGCATGCGACAAAGAAGAAAATAAAGAAGGACAAAATTAAACACAACTGAGAAGGTCAGGCGGCTGCAGACTGACTCTATAAATAAAACTATTTAGCTGCAGCTTTTCGCTCGATTCAATCTTTCATGCTTTCCTCCTGCTGCTTCTTTCACTCGAGTTCAAAAACAAGTTTAATGAGTGAGTTGACTCAGAGATGTCGTCTCCTCTGGAAACTCATCTGTATCCATGGCAACAGTTTCAGCACCACTGTCGTTTCTCGTTTCCTTGGTAACACGAGACAAGTCAGTATGTCAGCAGCATGCCTAAACTAGCCTCCATTGACGTTGTTTCCATAGTAACTACAGTACCAGTCTCTGCTACAAGGTAGTTGTTTCCATGGCAATACTCTTGTTTTTGTAGCAACACAGGCAGATCATTATGTTATCAAGGACTGTGGTTGTAATGGCTTTATGAATTTTATCCTTTATACCCATATGTGGAATATTTAATATGAAGATGATGAGAAGATCATGATGATGAGACAACAGCACTCCTTATTTATAATGGAATAATTTATAATATTACTGTAAGTTATGTCACATAATAACAGATAATTTTACAAAACATACATATTTCTACATAACTTAGCAGCCTTAGTGTAAACCAATTAAATTCTCAATTTGAGAAAGAAACGTAAAAAACATTTTGGTTAAGTAGTATTGTCAGTTTTTCTTCTTAACGGTGTGTGTGTGTGTGTGTGTGTGTGTGTGTGTGTGTGTGTGTGTGTGTGTGTGTGTGTGTGTGTGTGTGTGTGTGTCTGTGTCTGTGTCCAGGTATCTCCTGTACCTCCAGCTGAAGAGAGATATCTACCACGGTCGTCTCCTCTGTCCTTTTGCTGAAGCTGCATATCTGGGAGCCTGCATCGTACAGGGTGAGACCTGATGACAACCAGTGAATTTGGTATATAGTTGTTGACAGTGAATCTACTGGTGATTTAGAATGGTACTGTTGAATCCTTAAATTTAATTGTTAAGATTTACACATGGATATAAGCAGCAGCTTGACAGTTTTTTTTATATAAATATATATATATATATATATATATATATATATATATATATATATATATATGCATAATTTTGCCGCACTTTGAACATTGTGTTTTGCAGTGGTTGATGACATGAAATGAATGACCCTGGCAGATTCATAACCACTTGTATCACAGTTTTCAGTACTGTCATTTTAATTCAAACTTTCAATCCATTTTATCACCATGTGTTTTCAGTAACTGATATATACTTTCTTACTATAAATCTCTTGGCCAACATGTTTACTTCAGTATTTAGACTGCAAATGGCTTTTTCAATCTACTCAGCGGTGAAGCTGCCATTTTTTGCAGGAACACCCACAAAAAACTCAACTCTGACAGTCATGCCATCTCAGTCATAGATCAAGTTTGGATTACCCATCTATTTGTAAATCCATCTCTATGCTTTTGTGTAGACTCCTTTTTTATAGAGACAATTATTTTAACTGTTAAACTGAGTTGAACTGTTTAAACTTAAGTTATGTGTTAGTAAGTAGACTTGTTAGGAAACATCTGTAGTGGTGCCCAACCAAACATAACAGTGTTGGGGCATGCATATTTGGAGAAAGATGTGTTTTGATATGCAAATCTACCAGCAGTCTAATTTTTTTTGCATTTAGCATTTTTTAATTTTAGGTATATTGTGTTAATTTTGTGAAATGTTATTTAAAATGTCATCCAGTTTACACTACATCTTTATCTTTATTTATTAATCGTTATGTAGACAAGAAAAGGCTTAGCTGGAAAGAGCTGTGGAGTATGGAGGAAAGTAGCATTAGATTTTTGATAGGGGCAACTTATGATGTATTGCCAACTCCCCAGAACCTAAAACTCTGGGTAAATGGAGACCCACTATGTTCATTGTGTTCAGGTACTGCAACTTTAAAGCACATTCTGTCAGGGTGTAAGGTTGGTCTGTCGCAAGGCCGGTATACGTGGCGACATAACCAGGTTTTAAAAAGCTTAGCTGCAGGAATTGAAGAGTTACTGAGGCACTCTTAGGCAAATTTAGGAGGGCCTAAAATAAAGAGAGTTGCAATCAAGTTTGTTCAAGAGGGAGAGAAGTTGGTAAGACAACCTGTTCCCCAGGAAATAGCCAGTACAAAGCTAAGGCCTGATATAGTCTTGTGGTCTAGGAGTAAAATGAAAGGCCTTAGTTGAAGAAGCATATGAAAGGAAAAAGCTCAGGTATGAGTTAGGGGCAGAAGCAGAGCAGCGAGGATGGAAAGTTAGGATTTGTCCAGTGGAAATAGGATGTAGAGGATTTGTAGCAAGGTCTGTTGTCTCTTTGGTAAGGGAGTTATGAGCAAGTGGACAGAGTGTGAGGAAAATAGTAAAGGACATGTCAGATGAGGCAGTAAGATCCAGTCAGTGGCTCTGGATGAGAAGAAATAATGGTAGCTGGGGGCCCAGCAGGGGGAGCACTTAGGATAGATAGACTCTTAGGAGAAGCAAGGAAGAAATCCAGGAAGAGGAAGTGTTTTTAAGTGGGGGGTGTGGCCTGTGTGAGCCTTTTTGAAACCATGTGGTTAGTTCAGGTGAGGTGGCCTGTATTGTTTGCTTGTATTGTTTGAATTGGTCTGTAGTGTGTCTTTGGCTGTTTAGGTGAGTTTGTTTGTTTTAGGTGAGTTGCATGGTGTGGTGATGGAGAGTGGGGGGGGGGGGGGGGGGTAGAGCACAGCCTAATCCGGCGGGGGAGAGCTAGCCCAAAAAGGCACCTCTCCCTGACTCTACCTCCCTCATTGTCTTGGAGAGTGGGGGAGTAGGGGGAGGTAGAGCACAGCCTAATCCGGCGGGGGAGAGTTTAGCTCAAAAAGGCATCTCTCCTTGACTCTGCCTCCCTCATTCAAAATGGCCGCCAATTTCTCCAACTGTTTAGGGGAGTTTGTTTGCTGAATCTGCTAGTGTGTCTTGTCAGAGTTGATGATGGTGTTGTTTGTGGTAGCATAGGCAAGATAAAGAAAATAGTCGTGGTGTGAGGAGCAGTGATGGCTGGCATTAGGGGAGTGACTCTGGGACGCCAGTGATCACTGTCTAGCCTCCTGGAGGTGTCGTGGGACCAACTAGACGAAACACTGGTGAAAGGAGGTTCCCACCTGATGACCCCAACGACATGTTAGTTATCACTGCTCATTAGTCTGTATAGCTAAATTAATAGTTATCATAGGACATGTTAAGCTTAGGGAGCTATTCACTGAGTCTGGTCCATTTTCTGTAACACAAGTTTCTTGTGTTTACCTTAAATAAAAAAACAGCATGAACTGATATATCATCCAGTTACAGGATGTAAATATTTAGTGACAACTAGTGTTAATTTCTATGTAACAATCAGATTGTTCTAACACTTCTGTTATAACCATGCTAAGTCTGAACAAAGAGCATCAAACTAACTCTGACAATCAAACAAATCCCTCCATTTGTCTGGTCTCTGCCTCATTAACTGGCTGCCTTTCAAGTCACCAGACTGCTCTTGTAATCCTACACTTTAAAACACCACAGGATGTACAGTATATGGACTGGGAAAAGGAACAAGAAAGGATTTTTTCTTCAGTTAATTAGCAGTAACAGTTTAATGTTGAATCAGAGTGCGGAGCCACTGGCTTTCATATGGATTAAGAAAAGAATTAACTGAGCTGTATCATATAAATGAGCCCTTCTTGCTGATACACAAATCGCCGAACTGCGCTAACACTCTGTGATTGGCTCACATCCCCAGAGAGCACAGTGTAACTGGCTGAGTTATCTCGACCCAGAGTGTGTCTGTGGCGTATCATTGGCTGCTCTGATTAACAAGGGCAGGTCCCGGTCCCACTCTGTCGGGGTGTTGATTATAGAGCCGGAGAATAGGTTGAGGATTACGGTTTAATTAAACTCCAGCTTAGTTTCTGATTTAACCTTTATTATGACTATTAATTAAGAATGGATTTAAGAGAGAAATTAGTGACTGTTTGGACTTTGTACTTGATTCAGTAAGGAATTAATGATCTGTTATGGTTATCTGGCTCAGATGCTTATGAGTATATACCCCTGTGGAAATAAAAATACAATGAAAATGATCTCTCTTAAACCTTCAAATCAGATGTTAAAGGAATAGTATGACATTTTGGTTCTTGTTCTGTTGGAGAGTTTAGGGAGTATACACATTTTTTAAAACGTTTATGTTATGTTCTTACTAAAGGCAGTTCGGACCCCAGAGCAGATTCAAGCACAGAACAACCGGTAGTGTATAAACCAAAAGTTATTTAATGGAAATCAGAGTGGGAGAGAGCTCCGGGGGGAATGCTGGGGGGTTGAGGAATCCGGGTTGATGCAGGAGGAGTGTGGAGGTGGTTGGCTGGTGTGGAGCAGGTGAGTGGTCGGAGTGGGAGCAGCAGGGGGCAAGCAGCAGCACTGGAGATCTGAAAGCAGAGAAAGACACCAGTGAAGAATAATCCAAAAGAACGAGTAGTAAGTAATCACAATTTAAGATGAGCAGCTTTAGTGGCCTGGAGCGTTACCACATGGATAGCGGAATAATCTGGCGATGAGTGTGTGGAGAGCCAAGGTTCTTATAGAGAGCTTGATGATTGATGGGAAACAGGTAGCCAGTGCTGCGCCACGCCCCTGCTGAGAAACACACACACACACACACACACACACACACACACACACACAGAAAAAACGGGGAGGAGACACAGGGGAAGACAGGCAGGGAAAGACACAGGAAACACTGGGAAAACTCCTGCAGTCACAGAGGGGCTGTGACAGTTTAACCTGTTCCACACTGATATCTCCCTTTTCTTACAGCTGAGCTCGGGGATTATGACCCCGAAGAGCACCCATCAGACTACATCAGTGACTTCAAGCTGTTCCCTAAACAATCCCTCAAACTGGAGAGGAAGATTATGGAAATACACAAGAACGAGCTCAGGTAAAAGACGTGTGTGTGTTTGTATGGTGGGCTTGTTTGCTGTCTGGAGCAGCATCGTTGTTATCACGTTACTGTTTGATGTCGGTGACAGCGTGGATGCTCGCTCCTGTGATCTGTGCTTTCAAAACAATCTGCGGAGACAGTTCTCTACTCTGCACACAATGAAACGCTTTCTGTCGTTCTGGCTAGAGACGAAATTGGATGATACCCAGAGATTTGTGGTTGATTGCAAAGCAGAGGGTATTTCACTTTAGATTTAGTTGAAAGTGAACAATAGCTGATATTAAATGACCTGAAAAATTGCATCCTTCTGTGTCCTCCTGCATGTTTATCAGAGCCCCTGCTTTTGGGTCACCTGAAAATTGTCCTGACACAATAAATATCTATAAACCCTGGCATGTTTCGGTGTTTCTTTCCAACAAGAAACTACAGTTGAATAGGGTAGAGACTTTACCTAGATATCACCAAGCAACTTCCCCAGCTGATTACTTACATTATAACATTTTTTTGTATTGCATTTTGCATTATTTCTGAAATTTTAATGTGCAAATGATACATTATCTAATTAAATATTTATAAATTTTCATACATTTCCAGAACTGAAATCTGAATATTGGACAAAGACAGGTTCAAAATTGTATCACTCCATAAATCTACAGTCAAGAAAATTACATTTTCTCCATGTTTTTAGGAATAAGATATTATATAAATGTGGCTATGGCTGATGTCAACAAACCCCTCTTTAAAAACTTTCAGACAACAAAACAGAGAAAGGCTGGTGTATGTACAGTATGTGCTACTGTGGAGATTTCTGGCCTTTAAAGATATGGATTGCATATATTTTTATTGGAAACCACTTTTTTATAGATACAATATCTGATACAAAGGAAATGATCATGTTTGAATCTGGTAACATTGTGCAGGTGAGAGAGAGCTTTCCAGCGATACCCTTGATGCAGACAACATGCAGTATTGTATGTGAGTTTGGTGAGTTTAAGAGAAATCTATAGATGCAAACAGACGAGTAGTGAAATACACACCCAAATTTGTATTTTGAACATTTTCTTCCCAGTAGTCTGAAAGAAGACATGTTATGGAAGCAAAATAGCCCAAAATCTCAAATTTTACCAGTGCATGAAAAAAATATGTTTTTGCCTGCTGTGTCCGGCCTTATTATTAACATGTCTGAACCTTGTTTGAGGAGGGAAATTGGCTGTGGAATAAAAATGCAATATGAGGAAAAGGAGATTAATGCACATAGAGGTTTCTGCATTAATATAATAATGACAATCAAAAAGATAAAAATATGTCAGAATTGATGGCCCATTCAAAATCATAAATCATAAGATCACGTAATATACAGTAACATATACACAAACCCCCTCCACTGGGTTGCTTGTGGGTATTTGTATCATTGCTGCAGCTCATGAATGATGTTGTGAGGTTTATGATCACACTTACAGCGATTATAGAACATCAAAGACAAATCCTTCATTCCCCAGAGCACAGAGGCAGATGATGCCAAGTGCCCTCTGTCTGCCCGATGGGTCTGACTGACAGGATTAACAGCATGTAGATTAGTGCTGAGCTGTGGAGAGAGACTTCAGGTGATTTACAAATGTGTGTATGAATTTTATTCAAGAAGTTCTTAAATAGGTTTTGCATTTTCCTCCAAGTGCATATAGACAGATATATGTGTCTGCAATTTTAATGTTAATTTATATGTCTAGCATCTTGATGAGTAGCGGTCTACATCGCCCAGTGGCTTGACTTTGCAGCACTTAGACTAATGAGCAAGTAAAGCATCAACAATTGGCCTCTGAAAATAAGTCTGTTTCTGCAAAATGGCAACAGATGATGAAAAACTGGGGCAAATGTAATGACTTTAATTGGTTAAACACTTGGACAAAATCTTTTTCATCTTCTAATTGAGGCAGGAATCACACACTGGATCACACAGATCCAGGTTGACTTTCAGAAGAATCATTATTTCTGATGTCCATTACAAGTAAATATCCATAAATCCACTTAGAAACAACAGAAGAAGATGCCTCAGCACTTGACTGACAATCATCCCATTTTTAAGTTTTCTTCAGTTAAATAATTCATTAGCTGTCAGTTATTAATAGTTGTTGGACTTACAATGGTACACTGAGAGCAGGAACTGCTAATTAGCAAATTTCCCTAAATGTTAATGAATAATAGGCAAAAAAAAAAATCAAGGGGCTCAAGTTGTAGCCTATAACTCACTGAATCCATGGAACATTATATTTCCTGTTTCTTGAAAATGTTTACATCTGTTTCTTTTAAGTGAACATGTTTGTTCACAGTTTGTCAGTTCGTGCTACTATTATACTGTATGTACACATTACAATGAAACAATAGATCATCTGTACCCTATAACTGCTAAACTATACAACTTAAATAACCCTTTTTTTCCCCTTCTCCTCTGTTTTAGGGGCCAGTGTGCTGCATTTGCAGAACTCAACATGCTCCAAAGGGCTCACAGCCTTGAAACATATGGAGTTGACCCTCACCCATGCAAGGTAACATTATAGTGAAGACTGTCCACTTCCATCCAGTCTGGATGTGAGGCCTGGTGATATTGATACTGACAAGGTTTTTCTTTCTTTTTTTACCCCCATGTTTACTCCTTTATTTCAGTTATTTAAGTTTAGACTTCCAACACAGAAATTTAAAGAACAATGTGCATGTGATCTTAAACAGAGAACAGCAAAGAGGAGGTCTGAGAGTGAGAAAAGGGAAGATGTGACTCAAAAAAGGAAAAGAAAAGAAAGAAAGAAAGAAGACAAATTTCTCTTGCAGCCCTTCGTTCACAGGTGTAAACATTCACCAGGGTTGTTTGTGCAGTTGTGTGGACGTACAAACTCTGGCACCAGTGGAGAGTTCGACTGTGCCAATTATACACGTACTCACCTGTCCTCTTTACCCTTTGCTTGTTTGCCCTTAATTTGCATATTAAACGGACAAATTTACACGTGATTAAGTTAACTAAGACTAGCCTTTCAGCAAACCTGAGAGGTCAGCAGGAGAGGCGTAAAAATGGGTGAGAAGAAATGTGATGAGGGAGGGGCGGTCGATGACTATCATCAGATCTAATCCATATAGGTTACGCTTGCACCTCTGGCGACATTGTCTTAGTAAACAAAATAAATCTGCACAGAAACCATCACTTTCAGGAATCAATATTCTTATTGATTTGCTTTAACAAGTCAATGTCACTGACTCCATCTTCATGTTAACACTGGAAATCTTTAGAGCAAAGAACTACTTAGTATTGTGAATCACTTCACCTTGCTATCTACTGTGAAGGACTGCTTGTACTTTTTCTTGGGACAGATGAAACAGATTGAATATGAGAAAGAAAAGTAATATTTCTCATTCTCGCCCCCTGTGTTCATCTTCCACCCAGTCAGAGTGTGAAATAGGGAAACTCTCTCATGGACAGGCATATCAAAGCATGCTAGGCAGATTAACCAGATATATGAATTCTGTCTGTCAGAGAATATCCCCTTTATCTGCTCCAGTCTCGTCAGTGGGGCTCTTTTTAATTTGGTCTGCTGGAAATGGCTGTAGTATCATGCATATGCAGATCTTTGAAGATCAACAACCAGAGAGAGTAAGCAAGAAAATGTGGGGAACAGTGATGTACAGAGAGATACGGAGAGGCACACCAGCAAAGAAGGGAGATCTACAGATGATAAACAGCAGTGTAGGAGAGTTGTTTGTTTCATTATATCAAACTAAATCTGTTCTGTATGTTCTGCACCTTGTTGTTGTTCCAATTTATTGCAAATTGGGGGGTTGGAGTTTGAAACAAATGAGTGATTTTGTGTAGGTGCCATTACCATGGAGATTATTGATGGCCCACTTGCCTCCCCGCTGTTAGTCCACCTGTATCCCATAATTCGCTGTGCTGCTTCTCATGCTGCGTGTGTGTGTTTCCAGGACTTTACAGGCTCCACAGCCTTTCTCGGGTTCACAGCCACAGGTTTTGTGGTCTTCCAGGGAAACAAGAGGATCCACCTCCTCAAATGGTACAAATTCCTGCTTAAGTCTTAATTATGAACCTGTGAGCATGAGAATTAAATGTGTCGCCTGTATCAAATCTGATCTTTGGCTTTAGTTGTCATTACAGAGCATTGTGCTCTTGTGTGGGTATGTATGTATGTAAAACAGTTCAGGACACTGGTACGACATGTAGTAAAAACTTTAATGTAATTTATTTTTTTATCCTCTATTGTGAATTGGTAGTGGTGGTAAAAGTATTTAGATTTTACTCAAGTAAAATTTCTAAATTCTACTAGCAACTATAGCTGCCAGATAAATGTAGTGAAGTACAAAAACATCATTTAGCTCTGAATTATAAATAGCATAAAATGGATGTTAAACAAAGTGCAAGAAAATACAAGCCCCCAAAATTGTCCTTAAGTACAGTACAGAGAAAATACTGTTAATAGGCGCAAATGTAAATAGAGCAAAACTTTTTACAGTACTGTTTGTCAAGGAAACAAAGCTTTGCCAGATGAAAGATAATCACACTGAACCACCTTGGTAGCCTCAGAACAGAAATTTGTCAGATTTCTTTTTTTATCATATCATTTAGCCTTTTTTTAATCCCAGATTCTGTAGAAATGTTTTCAGCTACAACATTGTGGTTCTTTGCAGGGTGGATGTCAGCAAGCTGAAGTTTGAAGGGAAAACCTTTTACGTCATTGGGATTCAGAAAGAGGTGAGTGCGGAGTCCTCCTGCATGCACCTCCTCCTCTAAAGGGTTAAAGATTGAGAACAAAATGTGCTGTGTATTTCCACCATGATGATGATGAATTGCATAGTTTTGTACTAAAGTCGTCATCATGATACTGACCTGTTAGATCCCAACCATGACTTTGATGCAGATGCGCAGTTACTGTCTGTGTTCATTTGGATTCAGTTTTGTGTTTTTGACCTCAAAGTGTACTACACATCCTTTTTTTTTCCTTTCCTTTCCTCCCTTCCTCCTTCCTTTCCTTTTCCCCTTTCTTCATCTGTGTACTGTTTACATCAGAAAAAATGTGCAATGAAACTGTACTGTTTGTCTATGTAATCTAGTCCACCATCACACACACTGTATATGTGTGTCGCTGTTTCAGATCTCCTTAACAGGCAGGATTCACTGTAACAGGATGGTGGGTGTGTTACAACTAACCTCCTCCCTCACATTATGTGTCAGCTGTGGCCCAAATATGAGACTCCTTCACTTCACCCATGAAGAAGTATGAATTATATGACATCTCTCCTTGACACTGACAGAAAATATTGACTCAAAACAAAGTGTCAAATTACAACTAGAACAGGTGTCTTGCATTTGGGACACATGTTTCATCTGTACGCTCGATGGTTGTCATCCTGTCTGGAGCTGTGGTAGATTCTGAGCAGCAATTCTGGTGCTTTACGCCCCATATATGTGTATAAAACCTTTATTGTGCAAAAAACTAAAGTAGAGCTGGTGGTGTCTCATATTGCTGTGAGATGCCTTGGGAATACTTGAAAATTATCATTACTGTAGTTAAAGCCAGGTTGCTCTTTAATCTACCAATCAGCAAAACAATCAGTCAGTCAATCAATCAGTCAATCAATAAATCACATAACTATTCTCTTCATTACAGAAGCTTAAACCAGCTCTCTCATCTCTGCTTAACTTGTCAGTCTGTCTGCCTGTTTGTCTGTCTGGCAACTCATGAATGGCTGAAGATGCAGTTTTATCTTTGTGTTTCTGTCTCTTCTCTCTGTGTGTTAACATAGTCATCACTGGTGAGTAGATACAAGTAATAATAGTCACACAAAACATTGTTGTTCTGAAATCCTCAATTTGGTGCCTCTCCCTACAGCCCTGCCTTCACCTCCCTTTATAACTGGAGGGGACCTTTTTCATCTTTTACCGTGTTCATTATTTGGTTGTTTGTGTCATTTTGTTTCATATCATTGTATTCAAAAGTCGTCTGCGTTGCCATTTCGTTCCGTTTATCAATTGATTTTCAGTTTGGTTAATTATTATTAGTTATTTTGAGTATTTGTCAATAAGAAAATTCCATTCTATGGTTGAAATGTCTTCATTGTCCCTCTCCTGTGCAACTATGCGTCACAGCCACATTATCAAAATAAGCTTCACAGCTCATCATCAGTAAACTACAGATTATGTGATATTATCATGCATAATCTGTAACCCTCTCCATAAGAAAAATGTTGATTTCTTCACTTTGACTGTGTCCTTATATGTGTGTGTGTGTGTGTATGTGTGTGTACGTGTGTGTGTGTGTGTGTGTGTACGTACTTGTGTGTATATACAGTATATCCTGTATATATTCACATCATTTCTGAAAGGAAGATTTTTCACAGTGTTTTAGGATTTTGATCATCTTGGTGTGAAGTCTTCCACTGTGTGATAGGTCACTGCATGATTTCACTATCTGCCCTCACCTCTGTTATTTAACACATTAATGTTGCTGTCCCACTTTGAGCTGGTGGCAGCTTTTCATGGCTTTGTCACTATAGCACACACTTTAAAGGCCTATTAAATAGGAATTTATCTTATTTGTCTATTGGTGTTCCAGCTTAGAAATACATTAAATGGTTAATTTACACCAGGGGATAGCAGTGGAGAACTAGCTAGCACATTAGTGCATCCCATTGATTGAGGTATTGGAAACACAAGTCATTGCAAGTTAAATGCATCATAAACACATGTACTATAGTACATGTAAATATATCTTGTCAGTGTTTCGGAGGAGTTAAATCTGCATCATAAGAACTATTGTCGTGCTTTAAAAGCACCTTTACATGCAGCCAAAGTGGGACCAAAGACACTTTGTTAACAATATTTTAACATGCAGTTCTGATACTTCCACATGCCTGTGACCACACACACATGGCCACTGCAGCACATGTGTGTAAATCACAACTACATACCTAATAAAACTGATGTGCGGCACTGAGGGGGCTGGGCAATATAGCTGACTAAGAGGCTTTAGGAAAGGGAACAAGCCAGATCAGTGTACAGCGATCCATGGTCCCAAATCCTTTTCTTTTTTTTTTCTCCATAAAATTTATAGGTATGGCGAAACATGGTTGTTACCATTTACAGTAACTCACCCCCATGTTATTGATCTGGCTGTTTCCTTTCTCCCTCTCTTGCTCACCTCCTCCCCCTTGTTGTCGAGCAGCATTGATCTGGGATCTCGTATTACCAGACACACAGGACTGAAAATCAGACATTTACGGGAATATATCCCTCGTTCTCCCAGTCCACAAAGACCCATGTCCTGCTAGCAGACCATTTTACTGCTGAACACTGTGGCCAGCTCACTATATCTGTCTTACATCTTGCTAAGCTTATTGGCTTTGGGTCTGTGGGTCAGCAGTTTGCACAGCTCCCTCTCATCATGTTCAGCACTGCTCTTGTCCTTATTCAAACATCTTTTGGTAATCTCAATTCTCATCCTCACGGCCTTTCTTTCTTTGTCTTTGTCCTTTTCTGTGCAGAAGAAACTGGTGTTGACATTTCACACCTCGACCCCTGCAGCGTGTAAGCACTTATGGAAGTGTGGCGTGGAGAACCAGGCCTTTTACAAGTGGGTCTGACATGCATTTACATACACACACACACACACACACACACACACACACCCAGGAAACATATAGAGCTGGTCTTTTACTGAAAGATTCACCCTAAAGTGTCCCTTCCATTAAAAAGTGGAGAAGATGAATACACATTAAGATTTGTCAACATTACAAATATATAAGATGGCACTTATCTAATGGGTATCTGCTGCAACAGTTCTTAAGTCCATCTTTATTTAAAACTTTTCTCCCTGTTGGTTTAATTTGCTTTCCTTCATGTTCCACCTTTATTTTTAGCACATTATCACTCTTTTAACCTTATTTCACTGCTTCACTGTGGCACTACAACAATATGCTGCTGTCCTTCACTGGGGAGCAGCTGATCGCTCCGAGGATGTCACTCTGCTCTGCAGAGACTATTGACACTGCTGGCGTGTCACGAATGGAAACAAGCTTGGGGTGAAGGCGAACGTGTGAGAACGGAGATTAAACTCTACTTTTGTCTGTCATCATGACAAACACAAGGTTGCAAACAAAAAAAAAAAGAACAACTTCTTTGCCTTGGTCAGGGTTCAGTGGGAATATCAGAAAAGCAATTTCTTGCACTTGATAGAGGAAGTTTTCAGACTCATGATCACAGTGTTTGTATTGTTGTGCTAAACATCCCAGAAACTTGAAGCTTTCCTCCTTTTCCTATCAACTTTTCTTGAAATTTGAGCTTGTGCTTTCTGCATGCATAGAGAGAGAGGGATCAGACCACAACTTGATGCGTCCCAAGTTTTCAAGCCGAATTGTAGATTTTTTTGGCCCTGTAAAGAGCAGATGAAACAAAGTTGTGTGAGCACAAAGAGGAAAATAATAGAGTGAAGAAATATCCACCTGAGGGAGACCTGAGGACAAACTGCAAAGGATGCAGTGGGAAGATGGTGCTGAGTGGGATGAAAAGAACTGCTAGCTGTAACCAGCTCGTCAGATGTAATGTCCTGTTGACATGAATTCGAGGGCTGCTCTCTGATCTCCTCATGGTGTCCTTCCTCCTCCAGACTGTCAGTCACTCTGAAGGTCTACCTCACCCTCTGTATATATTGTCTTCTTTCCAAGGCTTTTATTTCCTCATACTGTTCACTCACACTTTCTTTATTAACATGTTTTAGTTTTGGAATATTTGATTGATTTCCCTTTGCTACTTTTGCTTTTATCTGCTTCAGCAGACCAATTGGCTCATTGATCAAATCTAACAAAAGGAAGACAAATTGGTGATGTAATAAAAGCCTCCTGATAATAGCCCTAGCCTGTATAACCCTGGATATTGACTTCTTAATGACAGCAGCTTGTGTGTCTGTGAGAGGCGGACAGAGAGGGAGGGCATGTCATCTCGGGTGTCAGACAAGCACCAGAGCCCCTTAATCAAATCAGAGTGAATTGAGTTTGTAAATGGCAGCCAGGCAGAGCTTTGAGAACATACAGCCTCTCTCTCTCTCTCCCTCTCTGATTCACTCCCACACACACTAAGCAACGCAAAGGTGTGTCTCTGTACTCTGGCACCATCTCTGTTTCTCTGGAGCCTGGTTTCACATGATAAATGATCCTGAGCAAAACAAGAAGGTTCGACCTACAGCATAAACTTTTAAACCTGTACACCCTGAAACAGCTTCCTCTTCCTGCCTTTTAAGAAGCCAAGTCTGTACACAACAAGTCACTGCCAGTCGGTCACTGTTGGTACATTACCTACAGTCGAGATGTGTTGTGGAAAGGATTAAAGTCACAAACAAATCCACAAAAGGCATTTCTTTAAAAGAATGGACTGTTCGGTGTTTGTGCTGTAGATGCTTTCTGATGATGATAAGTTCTTTGTCTCTTTGTGTTTCTTCCTCCCTCTCTCTGACAGGTGTGCAAAGTCGAGTCAGATAAAGACAGTTTCCAGCAGTAACATCTTCTTCAAAGGCAGCAGGTTCAGATACAGGTGAGACACTACTGAAGTTACTTTACATAATACTGGTTATATATATATATATATATATACACTGTTGCTCATAAAGTTGGAATAAAATATTGTTTACCACTTTCCATGAAATGATTGTGACAATGTGATTTAGACTTGACAGATAAAGTGTATATCTTCTCAAAACTTTAGTAGTCAATCTCTTCCAAAGTGATAACTGATGCATTTAAATAGGAATAAACAGAGGATTGTGTCTGAAAACAATATTATTCCAACTTTATGAGCAACAGCGTATATATATATGCTGTATATATATATTTCATCTCTCCCTGTTGTCTCTGGTTATATTCCAGCATAATCTTCTCTCCTGACATTCCCTGTTTTTTCTGTGTCCCTGTTTCCCAGCTTTCCCTATATATATATATATATATATATATGATGAAATGATACAAAAACAGAATTAACCACTCACTAGATTTTAACTCTTGTAAATTCACCAACAGACCTTCAGCAGTTCAACACTCAGCTCAACCCTCACAGTTACACTTACATGTTACTGTTAATAACATCATTTAATTTCAGGTATTTTGCTGCCAAAGTGGCAAAAATCAATGAATTCACTGAATCATAGTGGCTTTGTCCTAACATTAAAAACTTTACACACCGGTGCTGTGTGTTGACCTTGAGCCTGTCAACAACAGCACCTACATCCTGCGTTTATCCTGCATCCTACATTTACTGACTCTAATATCACAGGAAAGCCTCCATGTAAATCTGCTCTGGAAGCCATGCCTCAATAATCATCACAGACGAACCTCTTCACCAGGCTTACACTTACAGTCTGCTCCATTTCATCAGCTAGCTAAAGCAGTTTGGCTTAAGGTTCAACGATGAGTAATGGCATATGGTAGAGCTTGTCCTGAAATTTGGGAATTGGTCATTTGAGCAAATGCAAAATGGGAAACAGATTTGTGGTGTTGGATCAGCTGATTCCATCATATTCCAGCATAGTCATACATTTACCAGCATGCAGTGCTGCTATGACTGTCCTTTGAGCTTCAAGTGCATGTCTAGCACCCCAGATATTTCATTTCACCCTCTAATTTATGACCTACCCATCAATCTCACCAACAATAGACTAATGGGTAGGATGGTGGCTGCTGGCTCGCACCAAACTGGCCGGAGTCCAGAAACTCCACTCGTCCAACAATCAGACTAATGGAGCTGCTGACCTTGCTGGCAGGAACCTGCCTGCTCAGCAGAAACACAAACAGTTCTAATTATGAAAAACAACTGCAAAATGAGTGAAAAACCACAGATTATTATTTTCTGACAGTAACCACTGCAATTATCTGTCGTCCGTTCCTCTCAGACATGCTTGGCTCCAACTTACAGCATCTAATTACTGACAGGGACACAATGAAAAACGTCATATAAAATGTGAATTGGCTTATGGGAATTTCAATTTCAAAATACTTTTAAAAGGCACACATGCATCTGTCACAAAGACTTACTGCAAACCTCTTCAGACAGTATCTACCCATCTGCAGCCTATCGACCTCAATAGATCTTTATTCAAAACAAGAGGTGATTGATTATTTCATAGTCTTGGTTTTAATGACTCATCAGTGTTGCTTATTGACTCCTTCATGTTCTTATGCTGCTGTTTTAATGTATTTTCTTCATTTTTTGTTTAGTTTTTTAAAGCTCTTTGCAATTGAATTTTGAAAAATGCAACATGAAAAATAGAAATTACAATACTTCCTCAGCAGTTGCACCTCTTTGTCTTTCTTGCAATTAACCTGTGTTTTCCCCTGTTAGCGGAAGAGTAGCCAAGGAAGTGATTGAAGCCAGTTCCAAGATTCAGAGAGAGCCACCAGTAGTGCGCAGGTAAAGATCAAATGTTTCACACAGTCAGAAAACCATAAACAAAAATCATGTCATTGCCTGCTTGCTTATTTACAGTCATACCCTTCTGCAGATAGATATTACATGAATTAATCAAATTATCATCCTGTTATTGAGCTCAACATTTACAAGGAAAGCTTGCAAAAAATAGGCAACAAAGCAGTCAGTGTTGTTGATGTTTGTGTTTTCAGAGCCCAGTTTGGTCAGAGTCGAAGTTTTAACTCACTGAGCCATAAAAACCTCATCATGAATATGGAACCTCTGGTACCTGCACTGCCCTCCACCAACGAATACGAAGAGACAGCCACAGACAATGGTAGGATATTACTTGCTCGACAAACATACAAATACACACAAGTACACCCCCACCACCACCACCTCCTTCCTCTGGAAGTCACATGGGGTCTCCCTGGTGTAGGAAGAAGCACATGGACATGCACAACACTCAGACACAGAGCGTTAATTGAGCAGCTGATGCTCCCATCCCTCCATCAGTCTTGTCTCCCTGGAGACACCAATCACAGCATGCTAAAAATACCCCTCCCATGATCCTCCCTAAGGATACCACCATGCCTGCGTGTCTGTGTATCCATGTGTCTGACTTTGTGTGTGTTTTATAGGGGAGGATACACTGTGTGACATCACGGAAACAGAGCCACAGACCCAGCTTGTGTTATCATTAAGGAAAACTCAATTAGAAGTTATTTCTTTGGCTCCATCGGGTCTGTCTCTGTTTACGCCCCTTTATGCTTCTATGTACTCACGCAAGCTTGTGTTTGTTAGTTTTCCTATACAGTATATGGGTGTTTGTGAGCATTCAGTGTTTGCATCAATCAGTGTTGCACCATGAAAGTGAAAGTCAAGAACATCCATAGCTTTATCGACTGCAGTTTAGGTAATGTGTATGTAATAATATAAACACGTTTTCATGTTTTAGGATATTAAACAGTACGCTGACACAGAACTTAGCAATAGAGTACAGTCACATTTTTCATATTAATAATATAAAACAGATCAATAATGCTTTATTTTATATACATTCTGTAATTTCTTGTAAATTTTGAATACGTTCGTAGAATATTACTAGGAAAGAACCATTAGATGAATATTAGATGTTTTGTGAACAAAAAGCTCCTAAGAAACATTTATTTATTATTCATTTATTATTGGAAACTATCTCCTCCAGTTATGTTGAATTGTATGTTTGCCTGTCAACAAAATTGCACATTTAGCATGTTCAGCTGACCTACTGTGAACTTAGAAAGGACATGTAAATTTTACTTACTCACAAAATAATAAATACAGCTACATTTAGCAAATTTTACAAGTAGATATATATAAATTAAACGTAACTTAAATTATATTTGCCTTTTCAAGGCATCCACATTTTTTTTTCAACTAAGATCAACTTGTCAGATTTTACAGAAATTTATCAGAATGAATGAAGTGGAAGTGAAACAATCAAACACATTTCCATATAATTAGTGCCATATTACTTTTGTCCTAAAAATATTCTTAGGGATTGATGTAGAAATGTTTGACCTGCATGAGGGAATAAACAAAGGTTAGGAAAGATGTACACCACAGGTCTATTTGAATGAAAGGATGTACCACAGGAGTGTGTGCGGCAAAGCAATACGGGAGGAATTGAGAATTAGTATATTTAAGTTCATATTACAGAACAGATGCAAACCCACATAAGGAAACTTTATATAAGAGAGGTGGAAGACAAGGCAAGAAAAGTTTTTAAAATGAGTTTGCATGTGTGTTTGATATATGAGAAGATTGACAAGGGGACAGGTTTGGTTTCAGAATTAAAGGAGATGCAAGGTGTTATTCAATCAAAAATATATAAAGTATATATAAATAAAAATATATCAGTCTAACTAAAACCACCTAAATCACTGTGATGATGTTAATATGATAACTGTACTTTCAATTATGTGAATCAAACAAAAGAATTAGAAATACTATATAAATTACAGTAGAATCAATGCACTAACACTACATAAAGTCAGACTGTTAGACAGATAATGTTATATTTGCATCCTTATTAAAAGGTGCTTCTTCTTCTGGTGTCGCTTCTTACTCTGCATATTGGCTCCTGAGTCAGGTAGCCAAACCAACCACACGCAGCAGGCGGAGAGGGAGAGATGTCGCAGAGCACCGTCCTTTATTGCCTATTTGACTGATGTTTAATTACCTCGATAGGACAACATTATCTTTAGATCAATGTTTACCCCAAAACATGCAGATGAAGTGGCAGTGCTTTTACAAGCCCAGAGTACTATTTGAAGATTCTCTCTCAGGCTGAGCCACCATAGATCACAGGGTTACAGTAGCCTGTAGCCTGAGAGACAAAACTCATGGCAAAGGGATTAAAACAGTCACCACTGCTTGTAATAGTTATTGCAGCGAATGCACCGTACTGTAGGACAGTGTATAACCCTTTTAAACAGCAAATTTTAGGCTGGACAAGAGAGTATTTTGAGTGAGCTGTATATGCTCCCACACCCTCGCTGGACATTATTACCCAGGAGAGTGAAATTACCACCTCGTAAAGAGCCTGTTCCTACCACCGCTGAGGCAGTGTTATATCTTTTCTTCTCTTCCATCCACTCATCCCCTCCACAAACCACAGGGTGTGTCCCTTTGTCTTTCACCAGCACAGAGCCCTTCTTCTCCCATTACCTAATTCTTTCCCCCCTCCTTCATTTTTTACACCCCTCCCTCATTCCTCACCTTCTTCCATTCTCACACGTTGACCCTGGCTGTGCTATCTAGGCCTTCACACATGTACAGTACAATCACGCCATAGTGCCATCACTCTCTTCAAACTGTTGATGGACCTCTCCTCTCACGCCTCTTATAGCAGAATTTACGGTCATCCCCTTGCTTTCCCTGCCTTCTCTCTCTCGCTCTCTCTGTCTTTTTTCTCATTTGCCCTCATCCCATTTAAAGGAAAATCAATTCTGTCTTGGCTCAGGGTCAAAGAGCTGCAGCAGTAGCCATATCGGCTGTCTCAGTTTGTTGGTTTGGGAGGGGCAGGAGGTAGTCATCAAATCAAGGGCCTGATGGGATACTGGCTGAGTAATGGCACAAGATTCAGACTGAAAATTCATTGTTTCCTGCGGCACCTCCTGACACTGTGCTGTATGCTAATCAGTAAAACAGAAAATGTTTTAGTTTTTTTTTATCTTAAAAATAGCTGAACTATACAACTGTGGAGGAATAATAATAAGCCACTGATGGAAAAGTTGTAGATCTTACTTTTCTCATGTTTTTTTGTGGCTTTGTCTGCAGTTCCCTATCAGATTCTGATGGACTGATTACATTTTGCTTTGAACAACCAAAGGCCACTGAATAAAAATTAGTCAGTGGCCTTAGGTTATTTAAAACAGAGAACAGCCCATTGTTCTGAGTGTTATTTGTCAAACAGCACAACTTTAGAGGACTTCAGATGAAATGAGGTTAAAGCCCAGGTATACTTCAAATGAACTAGTTCATATGACGTGTTTTCCGACCACGTCTAAAGGCAAAAGTGTTTATAGACCTTTTGAAAGGCCATGGAGCCACTATACAGAGTGGCAGCACACAATGAATTGAATGAATTGGGATGACAGCACTCATCTTTTGTCAGTCTCTCCCCGAAGGCATTCATGGAGTTGTAATTGGTTGTGCACACCAAGTAGTTGTATGAAGAATACAAAAAGAGAGCTTGAGAAACGAGTGAAAATCCTGCTTACTTTCATCTCAGCACACCAGACACTGTGTGAAGTGGTTGCGCTTTTTGGTAATTTCTGTAACTGTCTGAAACTGACAATCGGAGAAGCACACCCACTTCACACAGCCACTGGCAAAATGAGAAAGTACAGGATTTAAACTTCTCCCTCAAGCTCTTTTAATTTGTTTCAAATGCTTCAATGACTTTTTGTGTACAAACCTCAAATGCCTTCAAGACAGATTGCTCAAAATGTGTGTTGTTTTCCCCTTTTAAACGACTTGTCTTCTCTAGCAGACTGTTACCCCACCTTCAAGTGTGGCCTTTTGTAACAGCTGTAAGCATTTTGCCTACACACGTGGTCTGATGACGCGTGATACACACTAGTTTATGTATACCCACACCTTAAAGCAGTCAAACGCTGACTGTTTTAAGAAAGGTGCTGCAAGGACTTTGGGATAAAGTGTTCTTGGGAGATGGTCTTGGATCACCGTCTATATTCAGAGCACTAATCTCAGCCATTAGAGGGGAAACAGGAAGCTGACCCAAGGTCAGTGCTGACCTTGTTCTGTTTGTACAGCCTGTCCCCTTCTTATCTACCAAATACACACACACACACACACACACACACACACACACACACACACACACACACACACACACACACACACACACACACACAACGGTCATGCTTTGCCTAAGGTTATCACTCATGGATATTTCATTGGGATATTTGTGTCTCACATTTGAGTCCTCATCCACTCTCCTACCATGACTTAACACACCATGTGGGCCCTCTGTCAGTGATGCAATAGGTCTTATTTTTCCCTCAAGCAAACTGCACAGTTCAGTTCATGTTAATGCTAGATTTTATCCCTTCACAGTTCACACTTGCCTGTCTGTAATCACACATTAGCTTGGAGGGGAAGTTTGTCTCTGTCTGTCAGTGTTGGAGACTTACTGTAGAGTGAAACAGAAACAAGTGTGTCTGATAGGAGGAAATACAAAGATAAAGAAAGAGTTCTAGAGAGGAAAAGAAAGTGATCCACATCCCATCCTGGGTCAGGCCTGCCCCCTCTGTAATCACAGTTAGATTAGCTGCCCCTCTGCAGCCAAGACCACCTGGTTATATATAGAAACTGCAGCTTTGGGCCTTATCCTCCTCTAATGCCCCCGCACTCTTTGTTAAATCGCTGACATTCATAGTCGGGCCCACCATGTCTGTTCATCAGAGAGAGAGAGAATGCGTCTGGTGTACATATCTCACCGTCCCTCTCAGTGTGTATGTGTATGTGTATGTGCATGTGTGTGTTTGTGCACATGTGTGTGTGCTCATACCCATCCCAGCCACAAGAGCTCAGCTGGCAGCCCGGTCAGTCAGTGTTGGGATCTTTGTGCAGACAGCTGGTCCAAGATTTGTCTGAATGATGGAGCTTCTTGGGCACAGAAACAGCAGTGATGTTGGAGGCAGCCTCACGCAGAGCAGTTTGGAGCTGGGAGTTAGCGACCGGCACAACGTAGGTGACACCTGTAGTTGTGGGATCCAGGGCAGAGCAGGAGGACTCGGGCTGGACGTGACCCCCAAGAGACTAGAGAGTGAGGAGATGGAGGAGGGACAGGTTGGGCCTCTTGAAGTATTCCACCCAGGGGAGGCTACAGATGAGCGGGCATCTTCGATAGTAGTGGCAGAGGCTTTGAGGTGCCAGGTGAAGATAACAACACGGCGTAGCCTGCATCTACGTATAGCCAATCACACGGCACGGGACATTTATGTACGACTGGTGGGGCATGGGGGACGCATCAGCGGAACCAGCACTGGACACCAGAGAAATACACTGGAACAGAGTAAGATGAAGTGGAAAAGGCAGAAATACATCAGCATATATAGGAAGTAATATATGGTTGGTGCACTGCGTCTTTTTTGCTGTTTACTAAACTTAAGTGGAATTTAGTGAAGTTTATTTTAGCTGTCAGTGCACATATCACATGAAGACTAGAGGACCCAGTGTGATGTTTTAAACATGTAAATGTGTATTTAATGTTGCCAGGTCTGTTGTGGCAACCACCTGGGGCAAACTGTAATCTGTCAAACATCCTGGCACTCTCAAGAGACCTCTCCAGTGTGTGTGTGTGTGTGTGTGTGTGTGTGTGTGTGTGTGTGTGTGTGTGTGCGCGTGTGTGCGCGTGTGTGTGTGTGTGCGCGCGTGTGTGTGTGTGTGTGTGTGTGTGTGTTTGCGCGCGCATCTGAGTAGTAGACCACAAATACCACACATACATCATGTGTGTTGAAGTATACATTAAAATTAGTGCTCTATACTCTTTAAATAACCATAATACCTACAGTATAACACACTGCTATATGTTTTCGGTCTTGATGTGTAAAATACAGAGAGGTGTGGTAAATAAATTTGTAGTTAAACAGAAGGCTGAAGGATTAAAGCAGCAATTTGTATGGCGCCAAATCACAAAATCTCTTGTTTTCTTCCATTAATGATGAACAATGGGATATTCAGGGATTGTGGAGGGTTTTTTGTATGTGAATAGACAATCGATCCAAGCTTTGTGACATTCTCCTAGATTGGTGGAACGCCACTTACTTTCTAGCTTTCACAAAGTCTGTTTCAGAGCATTCGATGGGGCGAGTGTTATATGAAGCTGCAGCACAATCAACAAGATCATCAACTTGTGTGGGTGTAAAGTTAAGAGACAGCGGTCCTCATTGTATTGACACATGGCAGTGGATTAAATAATAATGGAATTCTTTCTTTAAATTTTGTTACAGTATTATCGGACAGACACAGATTTTTTTCCCAAATGCTCTATAATCCGTTGTTGTGAACGTTAATAAGAAATAGTTAGACTGGGTTTTGGGGAAATATTTTTAAATGTCAGTTCCTATGCCGTATGTTGTGATTAGGTGGTGGATAGGGTGTGATTAAAACAATAAGTGGATTCATTTACATGTTGAGAGAAGCCAATTGAGTCTAATAGTGTATTAAATGCTGTGTCATCATCTACATGAATGTTGAAATCACCCACTATAATGTCTTTATCTGTACTAAGAACTATCTCAGATAAAAAAAAACGCAGAGTAAGAGGCAGGTGGACGATTTACAGTAACTAGTAGAACAGTTTTTTGTGTTTTCCGGCTTGGGTGGAAAACTAATTAATGATGATTAATGATTTATATTTTCTTGTAGTTTTTATTTGATATCAGAGATGCAACTGCAAACCAAGTGCTCTGTTTGAAATTTGTTTTTGGGAATATGTATATATTAAGATAGAAGCAGGGTGGGGCTTCACTGACTGGCCTCATTTTGTAGTCCCCTTATTGGTGCACCTCCATCCTGCGGAGGTGTCGTTGAGTCTGACACTGAATCTTCATCAGGTTTAGGACTGATGCGTTACAGCTGCTCCTGTTCCTTCACTTGAAACTGTACAGGGAGGGCGAATCTGCACAAGAGGAGACAGTGCAGTTTAAGTGACATATCATTGAATTTTGACATTTAAGCATCATTCCATTGTTGATATAAAACAAGCCTTCTTAACATGAAATACAGTATGTGATTTAATTTTATCGCACCTTTCTAACAGCTGATAAAAAGTATTCAAGTGAAATGAGATGAGACAAATTGCAATTGCAAATTCATTGAAATGAAATATATATGAAAGGCATTTAAAACTTCTTGAGCGTCAGGAGTCTTATGTGTTGTTTCAGTTCCATGAGCAAGGAGAAGAGCTGAGTAAACAGACTCCACTAAAACACAACTCCATTCTTGCACACTTGCACAGTTGTACAGGTAAATATACTTTGGAAGTGTCTGGGTGTCAAGGATGAGGTTGCATGACAAAGATGAATACGTCTGTCAACACTTTCATAACAGGGGAAAACCCTGTTCTGTGTGTGCATGAGTGTGTGTTTGTAAGTGTGTTTTGACCATTCAGGAGTCCGGCGCCTTGTAGTGTGAATAGCCTCTAAGGAGAGGCCTGCATCTCAGCTAACAGGACAGAAAGCTGACAGTATTATAAATGGCAATATATATTCCCACCACATTCATTCAGCCTGTGACCTCTTTTGTCAAGAAACTAATTGTTTGGGAATTTTTGTTTTAGTTGATTCTCTCAACTGGCAAAAGGCCAAAATAAGATCAAATATGTTTGAGCTGCCTCATATGTTGGCATTTCACTTGCAAATTAAAGTCAGTTAAAGATACACATGAATTATTATCACCTTAATCATGGATCAGTTGCAGAACACCAGTATCAGGCATCGTATGTCCTTTTTCTTCCTGGTAATACCGCCACTTTAATTCATCAAGCATGGGTCTATTATTTTGAGGAGGAAGTAGGATCCAAGTGTCAAAATCTCCCTTGATTCATTTTTTTTCAGTACAATAAATCTGTATTTTATTACAGTTCAGGTTCACCCTGTGTGCTGTGCACTATGAGAAGATGAATTATGATAAATTCAGGCAACTACTGTCTGATGCAATATTTTACTAAAGGTTGAATTTTTGTGTCTGTTTCATCATTCTACTTCCAGTTTCCTCACTTCTATGTTGTTTCCCTCCTCTCATTTTTCCTCTTCTCCTGCTTCCCTATTTCATCAGCATAAGTTTATAACTCCCTCTTTTTCTCTCCTGGGTTCACTCACTCCTTTGCTTCTTGCTGACTCTGTTTCCATGGTAGCTGTCACCACTTGCTCCTCAGGTTTTCCTCTACCTTGCTCCTTGTCCTTCTTTAATTTCTCTCAACTTGTGTTTGAATCAATTGGCATGGTAACTGATTAGTCACTTTGGCCTTGAGTTTCTGTGGCCTGTGGCAAACAAACACCTACCTTACCCCTATGATTTTGATATTTCAACCTTTTTTCACACCTGTAAGCAGCTGCACATTCAAGAAGGTTAAATGTCAGATTTGCTGTCACTGTACGACTGTCAGTAACTGTGTTTATTATTTGTTGGAAAGAGTATGGCTCTTTTAGTTCACACATGTCAAGGCAAAGTTATAACAGTAATTTATTATTATTAGATGGAACTTACTGTATGTTGAATATTAACAATTTCTATGTCCACCAATGTGTGTGTGTGTGTGTGTATGATCATGAGATAGAGTCTGAATTAGAGAGGTGTCGACAAGCTGAGTCAAACGTCACTGGACATTTACCCCCCAAGCTCCTACTTAATCCATAGCAGGAAGACAGCTGGACTTATTTTTAACATTCACAGACACACACACGCACAAACGTACATATTCAGATTCATCGCGTGCATTGAGGCATCAGTGATGTCTGAGAAACTCATCTTTAAGTCATCACCTCAGAGTGAAGTACATCAACACACACATACACACACACGCAGGCTGGGTTCATCACTCACATCTGAAGGAATCAGTGTTACACTGCAGCATTATTTTTTAAATCAGCATGCTTGAACTCAGTGACAGTTCAAACAGTATCATGAAGTTCATCACAGCCTGAACTGTGTTACTCATGCTAACATAGTTATTGTCCCCTGTCCAATGACTTGAAACATGCACTTACAGCAAAGACTTTACTGGTATTTACTGGCAAGACTCAGATTATTAATTTTTCACTTTACATGTCAGTGTTATGGGTGATATCTGTGGGTGCTCTACTCTTAAGAAGCAGAGGAGTGCCATCATATGGCTAGTGTGTTCAACTGCAGCTTAAAACAACAACAGCAGAGAGTGGCCTTTTGTCCTGTTCTATACAACTAAATTGCAACAGCAAATACATTTTGTAAGAAATATATTTTCAACCAGATCAAACACAATTGTGACCAGATTATGTTTTCTATAAACAGATAATAATATGTTGCATAGTTGCATACAAATTACAAAATGTTCTGTGTATGTATCACATTTACACTGTGAACATGGACACTGTTATCCCACACTGGAACACACAACACACATTAAGATAATACTCAGAATCTACTAAATGATGGTTAATAAAGGTGCGACAACAGCTCAGAAAAAATAAATACAGTAATAATGTCTTCAGAAAATAAATTTTGACACGATGTTTGTGAAGTTTTATATTTTGAAATGTTACAAATAATTGAGAACCTTTAGTTCAAGTTGTGTGGTGATGCTGTTTCACTGTATTTTGCTTTCTCGTAAGAACTCAGGAAATAGTATTTTGGTCTATATTCTCTAGTTAATGGACGAAAAATACAATGTCATGTAAAACATGTTTCTTCTGTCTCTCTTGTCCTCTTAACCTCACCAGGTGTTGTTGCTGTGAAGGACTCAGTTCCCTTGTCTCCTCTCAAACCTTCAGCCGCACCCACAGACACAGAGCAACAGAGTGCTGAAGGAGGAAACTCTGCTTTGAGCAATGACCTGCAGCTTCCCCATGTTTCCATGGAAACCTCAAATCTTCGACCGCAGACACCCAAAGCTGAAGATGAAGTGGAGGAAGACGATGACGCCAATGGCGCTCTCACCATATCTGAGCTTGTCTACAGGTCCATAGAGTTTTATAACAAATTATTCAAAGCAGCTACAGTCTAATCAATAATTTCATAATAACAATGCTTTATAGTTTCTTTCAGCTCAATGTTTTGATTATCTACCTCATAACTTTAATGTTTAGGTTCACTCTAACTGCTCAAGCTGAATGAAATTAAACTTACATTCGATGTTAATCTAAAGTGGCTTACAACTCCTCATATTTATCCCCAGTAAATAACAAATTAATAGTTACTAGTAGTAGGTATAAGTGGGACAGTTTTCCTGTGCTGCTATCTAAACAAAACACATGCAAATCCATTGTTTTCCTATGGTAAAGTGAACCTGGAGTGCACTGTTCTTTGCAGTATGTTTTAGATTTTCTGCACTCCTCCGCGAAAAGTGCCACAATTTTTTTTTGGAAACTCCAGAATTGTTCTTGGTTGCACTTGGTTCCCAGGTTGGCAAGTCCCAGATGTTTGACCTGACAGAGGTTTCCTTGCCCTGTAGCTACATGTAACTGTGTGATTGGCTCTTCTGAGCTGAGTGTTTCTTCTTCTTTAAGTCCTTATTCATTCCTACTTAGTATTTTCTCATATCTTCCCTAATTGTGGTTGAATGTCTTCCGTCTCGTCTCCAGCCCCTGTGCCAGCATGTTGCCCACACCAGTGGACGACAGTCAAGGAGGGGTCGACTTGCTCTTCTCTTCTCCAGTCCAGAGCCCTGCCAGGCTGCTAAGGGAGCTCCATGCTGACCCTGACATCCAGGCTCAGCTGGAGGCTGAGAGGGAGAGGGACCGGGCCTACGAATGCACCCGTCTGGCTGCGAGAAGTCGAATGGGTGGTGTCCTGACCAGCAGCCTGCGCCTGCTGTCGTCCAATGAGAGAGTCAATGCATGTGTGCTGAGCGTGGCCCGCTTTGTTGCCGTGGTAATGGGCGTGCTGCTCGTCACTGTGCCCACCCTGCTGCTACTGTTGGAGTCTGACATTGACGTGTCGTTCCTCCATGAGATCCGCCAGACGCCGGAGTTTGAGCAGTTTCACTATGAGTATTACTGCCCACTTCGGCGCTGGATCCTGTGTAAGATCAGCATGGCCATGGAGAACCTGTGGTCAGACTGAAGAGGAAAAGAAACAGATTGAAAAGGAGAGAGTGAGAAGGCACTGTGGGGGAAACAAACAAGCCAAAATGTCTGTCTTAACATGTAATTTCATCCTATATTCAGTCTTAACTGGTGTCTCTTGAAACAAAAATCTGCCAATGGGATGAAATCATTTCACTTGTTTGAGAAGACGTTCAATTTATTTTATGAGCTGGTGAAATGCATCACCCATGAGGGCTCACAAAATTGTAGTAGGGTGTTTTATCAAAAGGGACCCCAGATGGAAATACCACCAGGGTTCCCAAAATGAAGACTCCTTAATGTACAACAGTATTTGTGATTGAATTGCATTGATACAAGTGGATTTCTTTCACCTCTCTGGCAACATAATTTAGAGTCTTGAAGAAAAGAGAGATAAAGGAGAAATAAGATTTTAATCATACGATCCAATTACTTGTTAAGATAGACACTTTTGGCAGTGATGAACTGAAAAGAAAGAGGACAAGTAGTACTGTAAGTGTTCAACTCATGGAAGGGAGAGATTTGTGAAAATAAAATTGAGGCAGGTCATGAACAGAGAAAAAGTCACAAAAAGAAGCAAAGCTGTTGGTTTACTAGAAGTTTCGATGGTCTGCTCACTCCTGATGCTGACAAGTTGATGCAGAGACTCTGGTAAATATCACAAACCCTTCTGATTGGTTCTCGTCCTCAGAGCAGAGCGCTTGATTGGTCACAGAGCCTGTCAGTCATGACGGAGTGGGTGGGAACAGAGAGAGAGAGAAAGAGAGATGATTGATTTGTCACTGAACGCAACAATAGCCACAGCCACATTATATATATTTAAAAACAAAAGAGAATATTGATTATTAATACCAATCTTAAATAAGTTGTTTTTAATGTTTTGTACATTTTTATGTGATCCAGATCTTTCAGGAATTTTTCAGTCAGAGGATCTACTTTGATCTTATTTTGAAATTAAGAGTTTACAAAAGATTACAAAAAAAAGCAAATTTATTGAAGTTTATTGGGGTGATGGGTGTTGAGAAATTTAAGCTATTTTTTAAGACTACCGTCAATATTTGTTGACTTGGTAGCACCCTGGGTTTTTCCTACAGAGGCTATAGCACAAATCTTTTACACAGACCACAGATTACAGCTGTTTCAGATTATGTGATGTCATTTTGGAGACAGGAGGGTGGCATGAGAGAAACTTTAGTCTGTTATGCTAAAACATGTGTGTTTTGTTGAACTTCTAGATGTCTTCTGACCTAAATGTTAGCTCACTGATAAAGGCTACTAGTGCAACTTTCAACGTGGTTTTAGAGAGTTTTAACTTAGAAATGTATGAAGGGAAGAAAAGGCTATTCATGAGAAAAAGTCCCTGTATGTTTAAATTCAAATGTGATGATTTTGGACTTGATGGTCATTTGTTGGTTGATGCTAGTTTTGGGGGAGCTCTGTATATGCTTTACTGGGAATTGAAGAGACAGGATGGTACATTTAAACTGGCCAGAGGAACAGGTGTGTATAGTCCAACTACACTGCTGGTACATTACACAGGATGGGACTAGTGGTGCTTTTAATGGTCTAAATCTCTCATACAGGCCGTTTGATGGTGTAGAAGATGATGATCAGGTGATAGTACAGTTGGCGGTATTTAACTTATAGAAACAGATCAGCATTTGTAAGAAAGTGAGTGATAGCATCCAGTTGAGCATCCTGTGTTTATCATTTAAATAACTACAACTGTTTGTATCTTTGAACAGAGACAGTATTTTCTTATTTTAATGTCAGTGATGAACAACACAGAGTTATCAGGAGTTTTAGATGGGAAGATGTTTAAAAGTGAAGTTGGAGGAATGAGATTTTTGGTACATACAGCATAAGGCTGTATTTATGGACATTCACTGTTGATATATCTGGAGTTCCCAAAAAGTCTGGCGCTATGGAGTCAAAGTTGAATAATATTAAAGTTAAACCAAGAGGGGAGGCAAAACACTGATTGAAATTTTTTTATTTGGTACAGAAAAATAGAACAGGAGTGAACTGTAGGCTGTGACTTTACAATAGGAGTTAATTTGTGTCAAAATGTATCAATCATACACGATATAATTTACAATACACAAAGGTGAGGTCACAGTATGAAACGAACCCAGATTTAAACTATGTAAACTTATGACCTGACTCAACATTAGGCTAAAGAGAAAGTCAGACTCCAGTAGCCTAGTAACATTTGGGAACCTAGAGCTACCACAGCATGATTGTTCAGCATTCAGACAGTGCCTGTCAGTTATAGTATAGTGGCTCTGAATGGAGAGGAGAACAAAGAGTTGTAGTGATGAAAAATGACTCAAATGAAAACATATGTTGTTAAAAACAAAAAAAAAAAGGTTCTGTTCAAAATGTAGTTTGATGTGGATCAACTTCTCAGGAAAGGGCATTAGCAGTTTATGTTCAAAAAAACTAATGTGTGTCTAAGGAATATATATATACATATATAAAAAAAAAGAGAAAAAATTGAATCTAATCACAGCATAAACCATATTGTTTATCCATAACATTCATACATGTCTCACTATTATGAATATCCAAACACTGTATGTATTTATACCAAGTCTAGAGCTAGACATAAATATGGCTGCAGACTGTCCGTGTTGGTGTAGCCTCTTTTCACTCCACTATGTATGCATCCATGTCATTCTGGTAAAATTAAAGTCTTTACTGTTGAGAGCCTGCAGTTTACTGCTGTTTGGCCTTCGTAGCTGAACCTCCATACTGCTTTATGGCAGAGCGGAGAGTCATGCAAGTTCATGATTGGTGCACTACTATCAAACAAACTGGATCTCTCTATCAAAGCTCTCACACTATATTTAGACTCTTATGAAGAACTGAACTAATGCTTTAAAGTTTATTTTCAGACACCACTCTCCATACTCTTTGTAGGTTGGCTGCTACAGAGGCCGCTGCAATGCACATAACCATCAAAGCCCTCATATATTATATCCAATGTTGTTGGCTCATACTATCAGCTGTATTGTCATGTAACTCTGTAGACTTTATGCATCAACAAGCTTTATGCATATAGAAAATATGCAGTAACAACAGAAACACGCTTATTTGGGACAAAGCATTTATTTTCCTACTACAGTACATGCACTGAGTTTCAATGCTGAAACCAAGCAAAGGGCCAAACCACTATGATGACGACGTTTGCATTTAACACCACAGACTCTGAAATAAAAGCAGCTTCACTGTAGTGGATGAGGCTGATCTGTATGCACTACTAAATGATCACCATCATCCCACTACAACTAACAGAAGGGGATATCATCATAGTATCATCCTGTCTTCATGTGTAACTGTTGCTCCTCCAGTTTGCACATGCACCAAAATGCTCAAGCGATTCACATTAAAAATAAAAGGACTCTGTATAGGCTTCATGTACACAGCTGTACAGACATAGTTTGTCCCTGGCTTTGGTCCTTTATTTCTGTGCATCGTCCTCCTCTATCTAACCTGGGAAGCTCTCACTCGGCTCCTTTGGCTGACCTCTCAATGCAAATTGCATGCCCTCATCTGTAAATACTGTTTATAGTTGTGGCAAAAAAACCCAATGTGGGTAAAGATTTCCTTTCTTTCTTCCCTCTGTGTCTTGTCTGTGTAAAGCGATCTAGATATAGGCTTGGCTGTCTTGACCATCTTAGATGAATGCATGTTCTCTGCGTTTTTACTAACAGGAGAAAGGGAAGAAGATAAGAATTTGAGACACTGAAGGCTTTTCTTGAAAGCTTGGCATCAGTAATCTGAGCAGTTTTGTCACCACATTTAAAAACCAAAACACGTCAGGCACTGTGTTTTGGACTTACTAACAAAACTGACAAGTCGCTAATTCTGTTGGCTTGTCCAAAAACAAAATTAGATTTTTTTCTCAGTTAAATTCTGTCTCAGTACAAAGAGGAAGAGTTCTCGATGGCTGCTTGGAAAAGATCATTTTACAATCAACAAAAGCAGCTCTAAAATATTTGACTTGTTACTACCTTCATTGTGCTTTTGCTGTATGTGTAAATCATTAAAGCCAGATGCTAAATGCTAATGCTAACACCTAACCTCATTGCTAGCGGAGCATGCTATTAACTGAATCAGTTGTTTAGATATTGAGTTTTTAAGATGTTTAAAAACACCCAACAGAGTGAATGGAAAGTAAAACTACACCTCAACTCATTGCAAGCTAAAAAAAGGCCTTTCAGTTCTGTGATGAAACAGATCTTTGGCTCCATGACACTGTAGCATTATATTAGTCTGTAGCTCATTTATCAATAGCAGCCTTTATGAGTTTAAAGGGGAATTTAACCCCTTTGAGATTTAGCTCTTGTTTTGAGCTACTGAACTTCTAGTTCCTGTGTTTTACAAACAGCATATAGATGGACCGAGAGTACAACTTTTGTTGCCTGTACGTACATAAAACTGTGATAAAACATCATCACGATCACACACCAGTTGATGTCACATCTGAGGTATTACTTAATACAAATTCACAAGTTCCTGACATGAGTCAAGTATTTACAAACCTTAAATTTAATTATGTACCTTTAATTATCAGTAAAAATAAAACTGCTTTACAGACTCCAAAACCTGGAATTCAACTGTTTAAACTAATACACAAATACTGCTTTTAATTCATTTATTTAAGATTTTAAATATTTGAACTCAGGTCTACTATATGCAAATCTATTGGACATCACGGTATAAGAGGAAAATAAACAGTTGTTTAGTATATTATTTCAGTGTTGTGTGGGCATGTACAGTAGCAGATTCTCTTGCACGGTCACTTTGTTGTTTTTGAATGTTAGTCAAACTGATTGTTTTAAGGGTTAGTCTGATTGTTTTTGTTTTTTTCTTTTTCTTCTTCTTTTTTTGTCATTCAGTCTCTTTTAATAAGAAACTCTGGGAGATTTAATTTATGTAGAATCAGAAAAAAAAAAAATCCCTAAGTTATGACCCCCTCTATTCTGGGACAACCAAGCCTTATGAACTTTGTGAAGTGAAAATTTTGAATGTTTGTATGTTATAAAAGAAAACATGGATTGTTTTATATGTTAATACTGCCACAATAAAGCTCCCCAATGAATATATATTGAAATATGGAACTTTATGTGTGGATTATTTTTACTTTACTTAATGTGACGTTTTTGTTTATTATGATTTTCAAAAAGGTTAATCGCAATCTCTAAAAAAAAACAAAAACAAAAAGAAGAGGTAAAAACAACAGTTTAGGGGCATTTATATATCCTGTTTACCAGAAATTGTGAATAGTACAATATATTTCCCATATTCATGCCTGGAAAAATCTTGTTATACGATTTCAGAAACCCCTAAAGTGGACCATACCATTTCTGTCTGTCCTATCTGCGGTGGCTCCGTCTACAAGTCTCTGCCCCCTTGAGTGGAAACAAGCAAATTTAGACATTGTCAGGTAAATGTAAGTGGCAGTGGCTAACTGTGTAGCTGGTTTTACTTTCCTACTGTCAGAGTTTCTGAATAATATTGTGTCAAATGTTTACGTCATTCCATTAACAATATACAATGTCATGATCTAATGTTAGCAAACACTGGTGCTCAGTCATGAGCAGTGAGACAAAGGAGGAATAGTTGTTGTAGAGAGAGGTTTTGATATCATAGAGTTTATTATTTCATTTTAATAGTCTTTTGTGCGTCTTTGGTGGTTTAGTCTGTCTTTGCATTAGCAGTGGTGGAAAGTGATTCAGTACATTTGCTCTAAGCACTGTGCTTAAGTACAATTTTGAAGTACTTGTACTTTACTTGTACTGTGTTTGCCAAATGTTCCTCAAAGGTTTGTCTCCCTCATGTGGTGTAAAGGAGTTACTGCTGTCTGTTCGTTCGTCTCTATGGTGATGTTTGTGTGGGCAACACAAGATTTCCTGGATACAAAGAGTCTTCAAACCTTTGCTGTGTTGGATGAGAAATATTACAATATGTCGTCTTTTAGGCAGTAAATGTATTAACCTAAAGTGCTCAAGTAGACCCAACCATAACTTCTCTGTAACTAGGACTATGCTGACAAAACAGAACACAGGAAGTCTTCAGGGTAAGATTGACTATTCATTCTTGCAACTGGGATTAAACAGTAGCCGCTGTTTCTGTAGCATAAATAGACAAAATCGATCACTGAAGAGATGACATATTGCATGCAGATGATTTTTGTGGAGAGAATTGAATGTAAATTGTTGTTTTACTTCTTTTGTTTGAACAGGATGGTGTTAAGACAATACAGACATTTAAGAGCAACACAGGAATGTATGAAGACTAAGTGAGGGGATGAAGAAGAAAATGCATGGTTGTTTGTTTGATTGATGCTAAGGTAACCTTGGTTCATAATTTAAATGAGAGACAACATAGGTCAGATTCCTTGAATATATGATGGTGAAGTTGAAAAACTCAACTATGGAGATACACCATACCACAAGAGAAGCACGTGCAGTGTCTGAACTTCTGGAGGATGCTGGGAACTGTAGGGAGGACATTAAACAGGAAGTTAACCTTAATCTTCTCAGTGACTCTCTCTTCAGTGAACAGCAGAAGCTAAGGCATGCATTGGACTGGGCTCACAGATTCCTCAGCAGTGGATCAGAAGTTTACCATGAACTCTGCAGAGCTGACAGTTTGATTTTTGCTGATGAAAAGCATGAAAAGAAGAGGGAAAAAGAGAAAAGATCATATAACCATCCATCTGCAGCCAAGTACCATCGTCCAGTCTTCTGTCCTGCAGGTACTGATGAGGTATTTGAAGGAGGGAGTACACTTGAAAAGCTTAAACCATCAAATTACATGAATAGTGAACAAAATAATTTCCTCTGTAGACGTAAACCTCCTTTACAAGAAGATCTCCACATTTCCTTCTCCTTTACCCAGGGGAGAGATGAGGTAACTTGGCCTGAGAACAGAGAAACTGAAAATATGAAAAGTATGGGGCTGCAGCGAACCACCAATAAACAAACTCCTACCCACGGCGACTGCAGAACAAGCAGACTGCACATATGTAATCAAACACACCAGACAAACATATCTGACAGCAGTGCAAATGAAACACTTGCATCAGATGCTGCAACTAGCTTGATCAAAGAAACCTATTCATGTTGGTGCGATGTCATCGGTAAAAAGAGCACCGTGTTTGGTGATGTGACCACCCTAAAACCATTACTTCAAAGCAGGGATTCCACAGATGTAATTTATAAAGCGATGGTGGAAGTTGAGAAAGAGAAAACAGATGCTAGGTTGAAGGAAAATGATGGAAATATGCATAGTGAACATGAATCCAACTCTTCTTTTATGAGCCACAGTGAGCCAGAGAAGATACCAGCACAGACTGCAAACCCCACTTTTTCCTGTCCCTTGGAAATACCATCAAATTTAACTGTATATGAGCAGTACCAACTTTGTGTGGATCAGCTGCATCACTTCAGACAAAGCCAACATATCAAACCGGGATGCTCCATTGAGTCAACTGCAGAAGGGAGTAAGACACCTGAAGAAGCTGTAGCACCTGTTGAAGCACCAGCCAAACCTACATCTTGCTTTGAATTGAACTGTTCCACCACAAATCCTGAGATCAAAAAACAGTTTAACAAAGCAAGAAGCAGAATGATCACAGAGGAGTGGAGCTCAGGTGCCATTAATAAAAACCAGGACAGAACCACATGTAATAGGTATAGGGAAACACTTATTGGGCACAGGGAGACCAAACATTGTGACAATTTGACTATGAAGGAAAGCAGACCTTTGAGTCAGAAGAACACTGCTAATGATGACAAACACTGTGACTTCATAAAGAGGACTTCAGAAGCCATAACCTCAACTGGGGTTATAAAGACACCTGTGCAGCACTCGAGGGCTGTGCCTGATAATGTTCCCGGTGTGGAGGAGAGTGCCACACTTACTGCTAACTCAGGTATTGAATATCATATACGAAAGCAGATCTTAATCAGTATTAAGCTAAATACTGTACAACTGCAGAGAAATTTGAAGTACACTCACTACTGTGTAGAGCAGTGGTTCCCAACCTGGACAGTCCCTCCAAGAAGTCCCATGATGAACCTGTGGGCTCATGAGATGATGTACAGGCCAGGAAATAAGATAAAACAAAATTTTACTCTGCGAATGTGTATGTTTTTTTCTCACATCTCCCTTATTTTTTTCTTGTTTCTGATGAAAAACTGAGTCCTTTTCTTCCCCAAGCCTCTAAAAATCATTTTAATTTAACAGTTTTATAAGGGAAAATCTGACTTTGGTGGAATTACTCAGAATCCATTAACATTGTGAAGAAGGTATTACAAGATTAGCATTAGCATAGCATTCTCTAATTTAAGGCATCATAAGGTAAAAACATTGGGATCCATTGGGAACATTTTTTGGTTCGCATATTATTTCATCCTCTCTCTGATTATCTCAATATCAGATTATATTATATAGATATAATATATTGAATTTGTGTTGGTTTTTCTGAGTGTCTGGGCGTGACTTGCCTTCCTCTCCATCAGTTTTGCTTCTAAAAAAGACTGAACTTCATCCAGGCCCGAAGTGTCATCAGAGTCGTGTCAAAGGTCAAAAGGAAACGACTGGAGATCGAGGTCCCCAGAGGCTTTGTGGAAAGTCAAGAATGGCCATGTCCTCACTCACAAATGGAGGAATATTACCAAGGTAACAAATATAGTAATCACGTGAACATTGATTAAATGATTTTTGTGTGTGTGTGAATTAAAATTAACGATTTATTGATTAATTTTTATGTTTTATATATATTTATATGTGCCTGGATTTTGTTAATTATAATCATAAATCATTGATCTATTCTCTGCTCTTTTTTTTTAGATGCTCCAATGTGAACATGCAGAATTTACAAAAAAGTTATCACTAGTAAATAATTGAAACACTTATTTTTGGCAGCTTGAATTTATTTATTAGTAGAAAATCATCAAAATCTTCCTGACTTTCAAAATACTCAATAATGAACAACAGATTATTTTTCCCAAAATGAAACTAATGAAATTAAATATTTCTCTGATATATTCTAACTCTACCACTGTGTTACACTGAACCTCATCATCTGTCTCCAGCAGATCGCAGTCAGCAGGAGCAGTCAAACACACAAAGAAACTGAACACACAAACATACACAAAGAGACACACACCAGAGGACAGAGTGAAACATGCGTCACCTTACAGGGATACACAACCATGCCTGCAGTCTACAGAGACACACACATGTCGTCATGACGGTACCAGACCAACATCACCAGCCTCAGGTGGGTAACAATGAAATTACAACCATGTGTATGAAATGTTAGGAAATGTTATTTCAAAAATTCTTCTAAAAACTACAAAAAATACCCACATTCATTTAAAAAGCAAAGTCACCAACAGGTCGTATGACTGGAGAAATGTTAATTAATTTCACACTTAATCAGATATTGAGCCAGCAGCAAGTCATAAGATAAAAAGGACTTTCATTAGTGTGTGTATCATGTTGAAGCCCTAGAAATTTGTTCACATGGTCACATGAAGACTTAGAAACCCCATCCTCACAAATTTAACTATTTATGATGAGGTTCAAACTAGAAAAATGGGTTATGGATAGGGTAATTCTTTGTAAAGATTGTAGCATTTAATTAATGAAAGTCACAAGTAACAAAAATATAAGGGAGGGTGGAGCAGGGGTTGTTAAACCAAACTGATTATGTTACAAGAAAAGTAGGAATTTCGTAAGACATTAAATAATTTCTCTCAATTTTGAACAAAGAAAAACTGGATGTCCGAAGAATTCTAACTTTTATCCCTTAAAAGAACACAAATATATAACTCCTTGTTTGCTTTTACAGGTACAACAGTGAATGTTGTTGTGAACAATACTGACTGTGGATACAGTGTAAGAAATCTTTATATCAATAAGTTTATGATACTGTTTGGCTGCAAACAGTTTGATCATATTTACTGAAATTCTACTACTGTTCAAAATACATTGTTGAATACTAAAAAAAGAAAAGTCATATCACCGACTTTTGCTGTGTCTCCACACATGGCCGTGCCTCTAATGTCATGTAAAAGTCTTGACAGTAATTTCAATGTTTTTACAGTGTGTGACACAGTTAATTTAAAGTTACATTTGTGTGCAGAGTGATTTTCAAAGAAACTTTTTCTGATGATTTTGTGTTAAAATTATTTATCCATGTTTTATCAAATAATTTTCTGCCTTGCAGCTTGTAATGTGTTTTCTGTAGGCTACTTACAGTGTTGTGTGTATTGTTGTTGCTGCACCTGTCAGCCAGCAGGTGTCCCTGTGTGTGACCGCTGGCTGTGTCTGCCTGATGAGGTGTGGCTGTCCATCCTGTCTCTGCTGCCTCCCAGTGATCTGTGCAGATCAGTGCAGGTCTGCAGGCGCCTGCTCGCACTGGCTACTGATCACACACTCTGTGAGTCCGCCTGCTGCATTTTAAACACTTCTCACTTGAAAGAAAGGAACAAGTTTTGGCTTTGGTTAGTTTCCTTTCATTTATTTATTTATTTATTTGTAAGGACGATGCACATTGATCAACACTTTCAACTGCAGTCCTTTGGCAAGATGCCTCTGTAACCAGTTAAGTGAGGGTTAAAAGTTACAGACAGAAGATCACAAGATGCCATGAAGATGGCAACGGCAACAAAATAAGCATTCTCAAGACAGTGCACAAGCAATGCAGAGCAGCAGTAAACGGCAAAACATTACTATAATAATACTATACAAATTATACAAAACACAGCTAAGCAATACTGATTCTAACTAGTTCATTGTGTTCATAGTAAGATTTTTGAAGCAATAAGCAGTAAGACACAAATAAAATATGATAATCATGTTTTTAAATAACATGTTAAATGATGCTGTTACAAGTTAGTAAAATGATAATATCATACACGCAGCACAGAGTTGAAAGACACAACTATAAAACATCATATCACATTGTTAAGAAAGTACTAGTAAATGCGCAATACATACCAACGCCATGCAAAGCTGACCATCTGAATACAGGCAGAGGACATGACAGCAACTTAGATAGTACTAGCAATAATAAAAATAAAATTATGAATCTTTCATGTAGACTAAATATGTTTACACGTCTGACCAGGCCTGGAAACAAGTGTTTTAGTAAGGTTAAGGTTCAGGTTAAACATTGGAGTTAATGACCTAGGTTAGTGGGATGCCCTGAATTTTTCAAAGTATCAGCACATGGTGTGTTCTCATGATGTAAGTCCGTCCAGTGCAGCGATGTACTGTACCCCTCCCTGGACAAACATACAGTGAGATAACACAGACCTACACCATCACATGCTCTCATACCTGTGCACACACTGTAGGTCAGAGCCTACAGTCTTGACTCACCTAAACAACTTTATATGCTCAACTTAAAATATTTGTTTTGCTTCTTCTTTCTGTTCCTGAAGGGAAAACTCTGAGGATTGAAAACTCCAACCTGACTGAGCAGTTGTTGCTTTTTGTGGGCAAACGTCGTCCTCGCAGCCTGAGTCTGTACAGCTGCAGTGGCCTGTCTGTCACCTCCTGTGGGCTGGAGATGTTTTTCACTTTGTGTGGAAACTCTCTGGAGGTAAAAAAAAAAAAAAAAAAAAGAAAAGAAAAAAAAGTTAGATACCTGCAAGTCAAGTCAAGAGTCAAGAGATTACTTTGTAAAACAGTTACTTTTTGTGTTGTATTGTAGGGTACTTGATCACTCAAAGCAAAAAGCTTGAGTTGTTTGCTGTCACATGATTTTACAGCGAGGACCTTAAGTTGTAGGATTACATCATCTAATCAATAAGCCACTGTGCTCTCTGTGTGTTATGCAAAAATCTTCCACTTGGAGGGAAAATACAAAAAATACTTAAAGTGAATTTTTTTTCATTAGTCAGTGAAATGCATTTTTTTGTGTCTATTTGACACTGTGAATCTATTGACCCCACACCCTGAATCCATCTGCCTGCTGTCACTGTCATTAAACACATGACTGTACAGTGCATATAGAGTTAATGGAGTGTACTAAGTCACCATAGCCATTTAGTGTCCTGTGAAAAAATTACTAATAGTACTAACATTAAGTAGGTTTTATACTGTTATGGGTGGATTACTTAACTGGCCTACTGGGCCGTGAGCCCTTTGGGTCCCTGGATCTGAACCTCTGTTTGAAGTGACATTTCTCATAGGAAAGTCAATCAAACAACGACAAAGAGACACAAACCAATTCTTAAGAGACACAAAATGACTACCAAGAAATGCAAAATAACCACAGAGATGCAATACGATCGCAAGGAGAAACAAAAATACAAAAGGATTCAAAACAACTACCAAGAGACAAAAACTGACCACAAAATCATGCAAAAAGCCGATTGTCTCATAATCCATCCATGTATACTGTACAGACACTTTCTGAGATAGAGAGGACTACTGATTGGACTTTTCATACCTACATTATGATCACTGAGGATCCATACTCTGCTTGTTCATTAACAGGCTCAATGAGACTATATTAAATCTACATTGTCATTTGTTAATTACAGGAAGTCAAGGTTACTAGCTGCAGTGGTCCTGGTCTCCATGGTGACCAGATGCTGTGTCTGATTGGGCAGCTGTGCGACCATGTGACCAGTGTGGACGTGAGCTGGAGTGGAGCAACAGACACAGGAGTGAAAGCTCTGAGTGATGGCTGTGGGGGGTCAGTTTCAGAAATACACACAAAAACATACACTTTTTCTGAGCTAAGATGATTCAACTATGTCTTTAACAAATCCTCCAAAATCTCAATAAATTGTTTACAACATGCATTGTTTTCATCAGTGTGTATCATCAGAAACTCACAACTGCATTAAAATCCACCATACATGTATCTTCAACACCCTCATTGCACATATGCAAAGTTGAGAACAATGAAAGGGTTTTACTGGGTGGACAAAAGGACGTTGTAAAGTATTAATGTTTCATTTATTCTTCCTGTAGGTCGGGACTAAAATCAGTTGTCCTGAACGGCTGTCATGTCACTGATGACCCACTAAAGAAACTCATCATGAGACACAAAGAGAGGTCAGGATACTTTCCCAGCACCACTGTATTTCTATGTATGTCTGCATTTATTTATACACTTTAAATATAGCTTGTACCACACTGTAGGCCTATGTAGATGTCAAGATGCACCAGACAAGGCATTTACATGTTCGTATGGGTGTGTTTTCCTCTTGACTTCATCATGCACCAGGGTCTTTGATGTGACTGATAGGATTTAATCATGTTCCAAATTTTGGTTGTGTGATCGTATTTGCTGTTGTATTGTCTGGCTAGAACACGGCTTGGTTCACCTGCTGAAGTGGACTTGACAATCAAACGTCTTTTTGTGGCTTTGTTTTCACGTTAGTCTCTCCAGGTTGGAGGTGTTTGGCTGTCAGTTCCTCACTCCATCCTGTCTACAGAAAATATTTGAGGTATTTATTTTTAAAAAAAGTAATTAACACATTGTTGTTTAGCATCACATACCATGTCTAAAATATGTCTCAAATATGCTTTAATGATTCCTTTTACAGAGCTTTTGCATCATGTCTTTTCTCAAGAAATTTGTATGCACCACGTGACAACACTATGTGTGCGGTATATATATACTTTTCACTTTCTGTGTTTAAGGTGTGTCCTGACCTAAAGCATCTTAACATCGGACAGGTTCCTAAAGTCAACAAACACAGTTTCACAGTGATGACATCACATCTCAAATGTCTCATCTCCCTCAATCTCACTGGTCTACAGGCGGTGAATTTGACATTTAACTACCTTTGTATGATTAAAATATTTTATCTATGGACTTTACACCAGGACACTGACTCTTCTTTTTACTGGGACAGGTTACTGACGCCACAGTGGACACATTGCTTCAAAATGGTGTCAAACTTCAGAGTTTCACCCTCAGTTCCTGCCCTGGAGTCACTGATCTGACACTGCACAACATCAGCAAATACACACCTTTCATTAGGTACAGACACATGCACACAAACACAGGAATTGTAATCTGAAGGAACTGTCATGCCTTGCATTAAATCCCTAAAGACTCAGTGGGGTCTGTCTCAGCAGATATTGTGTGTGTGTGTGTGTGTGTGTGTGTGTGTGTGTGTGTGTGTGTGTTGTGTGTGTGTGTGTGTGTGTGTGCATGCGTGTCAGATACCTGGATATAAGTGGCTGTAAGGCAGTAACAGATGCAGGAGTTCAGTCTCTGTCCTTGGGATGTAGAAGACTTCAGCAGCTGGATCTCAGCTCCACCGGTACAGGAAACAGAGGGTAAGAATCATTTCAAGTGTGTGTGTGTGTGTGTGTGTTTGTGAGATAGAGAGATATGTAATGGTCCAGTGGTGTATGTCATGATTTGACAAAGATCTACCATCACTTTTAAATGGATCCCATCTACTGTAACAGTCCCCACATATCCTGATATCAGCAATGAAACTGATGAGTAAAATGTCCCTTACAAACTTGATGCATGTGTGTGTGTGTGTGTGTGTGTGTGTGTGTGTGTGTGTGTGTGTGTGTGTGTGTGTGTGTGTGTGTGTGTGTGTGTGTGTGTGTGTCACAGGGTTACTCTACTGGCAAACTACTGCAGTGGGCACCTCCATACTGTCAAACTCAGTTTCTGCCACATCACCTCAGAGAATATATTGAAGCTCTGCAGACGCTGCAAGAGGTAAATACACGTACACAGATAGATTTTAGTCAGTATTTGTCTGCATTCATTTCACAGAGCAGATTACACGGTCTCTAAAAAATCTATGAGGGTTATCAACATCTGAAAGTGTCTATGAAGGGTCAATTTAACATGTACCATCATGTCTCAACAGCTTTTAACCCTGCTGTGTCATACTTCTTCTTAAAATTGCACTGTAGAACAGCCATTCACAAAACTGATTCTTTACACTCAGCTGTAAAGAAAACATCACTTTTGCTGATGATGACTGAAGTGAACATGAACACAGATTTACTATGTAGCCATTAAGTTTAGCTGCCCACAAATTCTGTTGGTCAAGGCCTAGCAGATACATTTGTGACAAGTGACGCACATTAAAGAGAACACATTCACACATGCTGAGAACTTTAACTGGCATGAACCTTTTTATATTACAATTACAATTACCAAACATGTAAGATCCATTTCAGTGATGATAATATAAATGATCATAATAAAGCTTGTCGACACTGTCAACCATAATGACCAGCTATAATTATGGGAGCTGAACTATCTCCAGAAATGTAGCACCTATGAATAAAGTGTGGTAACTTTGTTCTGTTGCTAGAAAACCTAAAAAGCACCATAACATATAGATGTACTGTACAATTATTGTTATTAATTATTTGCTGTCTCTGTGTTTCTCTGTCTTCAGGTTGAAGGTGCTCCATTTCTACGGCTGTGCCCATGTCCCCACTGAGAGAGAGATCAGAGAGGTCAACACTTTTGTTAAAGTTTACCCTCTGCCCTGACTCACCACACAAACATCTGCACACAGCTGGACAGATATATACACTATACCAAAAGGCTAAATTTAACTGTGTGACATTAGATAATATTATAACATGATACTTCTATTACAATTATCCCTGTGGCATATACAATTATTAGTAATGAGGTATTACTAAATGAGTTCTGCTGGGTGTCAAGGAGGATTATGACTTATGTTGAGATATCAATAAAACACATTTGAATGTATCTGCATCTGTTTGACTGTATGTGCCCCCCTCCTCCATCCTGATGCTCCATTCCCTGCAGGGGATCCAAGTTTGATCTCAACACAATCCAGCTGTGTGGGAATTTTTGAAAGGGTTAGTTTTTCTAGTTTTGATGAGACTCATTAACTTATTATCTTTGCCTTGGCTAATCAGTTACTCCTGTATTTTGGGGAGAAAAAGACCAGGTCATCTTTTACTGTTAGATTGCTCTCTAAAAGAAGATGTGATGCACTGGTAGGTTAACCATTCTGGTTTGTGTGTGCAGTTGACTGTAGTGTGTACAAACATTTGCAGAATCAATATACAATGATTTGCAAACTGCTTAACAAATATAGGAAAAGTATCAAAAGTATCAGACCAAATATGGTCTTTTTATGTGATATTCATATTTTAACCTCAATGGACAGAAAACAAAAAAGTTATTTTATCTACTTATAACTCCTTAAGATCCTAGCCACAATTTTATTTCCACCCTTCTTGGAAAGAGGAGGAACTCTTCCGCTAACAGCATTTGCAACACCATAACCAAGGGAAATAAAGAATGTGATTTTGTGAGGAGTGTATCCAAGTCAATGAGATGAGAGGAGAGGAGGAGGGAGCATATAAAAGTGAGGTAGAAGAGGCTTTGAGACCAATCCTGGAAGTGCAGTCTTCTCTTTTCAGCGATGGGATTTTTTCAGACATGGAGCAAAATGATTTACTTGCTCCCACCTAACAACTGGCCTCCAACCATCTCTGACTCTGACCAAAAGGAAATAAAATGTTAAATTTAACATTCTGACTTTGCTGTACAGTTAAATTTCAGTAGGCCTTGGCTGTTTTTAGAACACTTTCATGTGTTTATTTATGTGCAGTTGACTGTAACAGCAGTTGTTTACTTCAGGATTAAAAAGCAAAATTATGGCATCAGCAAAGGGCATGAATAAGGAAGAACAAAAGCGTCTGAGTGCGTTATTTCACACCTACGATGTGGATAATTCAGGCCGGATTGAAAAACATGAATTCACTACTATTTGCCAGGAGCTCAATGTCCCGGCCCAAGAAGCAGAGGGAATATTCAACCGCCTGGATATTGACAAAGACGGCACTGTGACCTTAGAGGAGTTTATCAGCGGCTTCCAAGAACGACATGAGGAGGAAGAAGACGACACTGAGGCAAAGGACAAACGGTCCTCAAAAAACAAGGAGCAGGTCATATCCAGGTGAGAGATGAACAGTCATATGTGCTATTTTAAACATACATGTAAGTGCAGAGCCTGGTCAATTATAGAGGATGTACTCTGCATAGTGTAGACTAAGCAGGGAATTATTCTATTTGATATGACAGGAATTCTGAAATTAATCATTAAACTTATTTTGACCAAAATCATTTATCTAAACATCATACATTATGTATAAACATTATCTTAACCCAGTAATTTTCAAACTTTTTCTGCCATGGCCCCCTTCAGAAGCCACAAAAAGTTCACACGCCCCCACCCCACAATTTCTTATCAATCATTAACAATGACAGACAAAGCAACTAATAAAAAAGGATCCATGTTGAATTATAGTGAAATAAAGGTCAGCAGGACAGCATCAACAATCTTATTTATCTTTCTTTTATAAGTTAAAATCATTCAACTTAGTTTCATTCCATATTTCTCCCCTGTTCATCCACTGGCTCTTTTCAACTCTGAAATGCCAAAAACTGCAGTTCATCGAATGGCTGCTTGATGCTGGTGGCAAAAGCGAGTCAATCCCCACAGACTCCGATGTTAAAATGCCCAACTTTACAGAAGAAATAACCATGTTTACAGTCTGGTACAGCTTTGGTCTCTATAGCTAATTTCTTCCTTCGTGACAAATGTATGGGGGTTTAATTTTTATATAACTCACTCTTTTAAATCTTATTAAGGCTGAAAGTCCTGCATAATTGAGGGCATGCCACTTGACCGAGAGGTGGGGGAACATATGTTTACCACAAACGGGCATGAAATGAAGTCTCAGCTCCACACACGCCCCACCTCTTTGCCAATTTAGGATTAGCCGGGAGTTAGGCGGAGTCAGGCATCACAGAGGCTACATCCATCTTTATTTACAGTCTATGACTTGTTTAAATAACAGTGTGAGACAATGAAAAATAATCTAGAAAATCCAGTTAGAGGGGCAGATTAATGTGTTTAAAGGTGTAGCCTATCAGATGCTGACACAGAAAAGGGGGAAAATTATCATGACAGCAACTATTTTATCTTATTTCACAACGAAACTGCAGAAACATGGCACTCACATTACAATGTAATCCATCAGGAATGTCCACTTGTATGGATGTGATGAGCACCTTGACACATTATGTTGAGCCACTTTTTGCTGGATGACCCTGTAGTTTTTCACGCAGGGCCGCTGATGTTCTGAATGCAGCCTTAATCAATTACAATTTGTTGGGTTGTGTTACCTTTTTACAAAGCTGGATAACCAGCCAGGCAACTACCCAAGATTACCCAAGAGAATAGTTTGATAATTTAATTAAGTAATTCAATATAGACTCAGAAGAAAAGGGGCCACATGTACCTTGAGGCAGTATTTTAATCAACTGTTACATCTTGTTTTTTGTTCACTTTTGTAGAGTTATGGTTACAGATTCTCTCTCCTCCTCCATTTGTGTTTGAGTCTAATTCATTTATATATGTCAACAGCAGTCAAAATGTTTGAATAAGTCTGACATAGGAGTTGACCTTATGGTTTATCCAGAGAGTAAAACATTGACAGTTCTGGGTTTTGTCGTTCAGCCAGCCACCTCCCTCAACCAGGACTATGAGCACAGAGGAGCGGAACCGGCTGCGCGCCCTCTTTCAGGCCTACGACACGGACAACTCCGGGCGGATCGAGAGGGAAGAGTTTCTCACCATCTGTGCAGAGCTGCAGGTGCCCGCAGCAGAGGGTAACCGTATATTTGACCGGCTGGACATCGACAACGATGGAACCGTCACCCTGCATGAGTTCATCAGCGGTTTCCATGATCGCTACGGAGAGGACAAGCAGTCCTCGAATGAAGGATTTTCAAAAAACGAGGAGCAGGTTATAACTGGGTGAGAGATGGACAGTCATTTGTGCTATTTTAAACATACACGTAAGTGCAGAGCCTAGTAAATTATAGGGGATGTACTCTGCACGGTGCAAAGTACAACATATCACTTATCACTTACGGACAGTCCTATTCACAATTTATATCCATAATATTGTCTGATCATTAAACAACTGTAATGCTCAACTGTATGCAGATGACATGATTTTATATTGTTGGGCAGATTCTATACAATTGGCCATTGACAATCTACAGCTTTATTTGAATGCTTTTCAAGAGGCACTCACTGATTTTAAACTTTAAACACTGACTTTAAATTTATCTTTTTAGAAAATTTCAGATGAGCACTTTACTCGGTAACGAAACTGAAATAGTCCTGCATTATAAATATTTGGGCATCTGGATCAATGATGAATTTACTTTTAAAGTTCACATCAACAATCTGTTTAAAAAGAAAGCTGCCAATGAATCTTGGCTTCCTGTATAGAAATAGAACCTGCTTTCTACGGTGGCCCTGAAAGCTCAACATTGCAAAACACATGCAAACTTACAAAACACAAACAAATTCAGAACATCTTCATCAATTTGACGACGCATGTGATGCAAATACAACACAACCAAAAACACAACAGAAGTGTTTCCAGGGGACACAAAAAATGTATGAACCCAGCTGGGACGCACTTGCATGGATGTATTATAATATTATAATACATGTATTGTAATACATCCATGGACTCTTGTTGTTCAATGCTTTTGACTTCAAAAGTCCCAAATCATTGACAACAAGCCCAGCCAGTCCCAAGTCCCAGCCAGGTTTATCACTTTTTGTCTCCCCTGGAAACACTCCCATTGTGTTGTTAGTATTTGATATAATATTTAAAAAATTGAATATTAATATTAATATTGTGTTAATTGTGTTAATAACACACAATATAATATAATATTGCAATGGCAGATGTTAGGCCTTGTTTTGTTTCATCTGGTTGTCTTTTCACCATCCATTAAGTGTATTCGTTCATTTTGTAAACTTTTGTACAGTTATGGTTACAGACTCTCTCTCCCCCTCCACTGGCACTTGTATCTCAGTCTAAGTCATTTACCAAAAAGAGACAAAACACACAATTAATAAAGTTATTGATGAGTTTGACATAGCATTTTTTTTCTATAAATATTGCGACAATATTGTTATTATGAATTCTTTTGCCCACAATTATTGTAAAGTGAAAATCTGATATCATGACAGAACTAGATGCAACATCAGCTGATATTGTAATTGCATTAGATTTATTCTTAAATAAATCTGCATGTCATCATTGTAGGCTATTAATTAGGGGAGACAACAGGTTGAATAGAGGCCTACAGTGTATTTTAGTAGTGGTTCAATCTGGGCCTGCATAGCCACATGATGCTATCACCTTTTAAAAACAAAGGTGTGGGAGAGAGTCCTGTAATAGAGTAAAAATTCATAAATATCAAATTCAACATCTTTCTTTCTTTTGTTGTAAATACAAGTAAAGTGATACCTCAGAGTTACAGGAAATGGGTCAGTGCCAATTTTAAAACAGGACCTTTGGTTTAAACAGAATCCACAGTGTATATGTTTATGGAGACAGATGATGTTTTGGATAGAGACAGTAAATAAGTTGAAACAACTTTCTAATGTCATTGTACTGTTAAATTGCATGCAGTGCAACATTGTGGTGTGTCGATGTGTGTACATGTGTGTATAAGATGTCTCCTGCATACTACAGGCTGAAAGATTACACAGGTTGAAGATCTTTGATTCATAAAGTTCATTCAAGCCATCACAGACTATCATCCTCTCCCCACACTTTCATTTGGCCTGAAGCCCAAACCTTTGTGGTTAAGGAAAGAGAGAGAGAGAGAGAGAGAGAGAGAGAGAGAGAGAGGAGTGAACACACTCACACACACACACACACACACACACACACACACACACACACACACAGGTGATGCTTGGCGCGTTACCTGAGTCAGACGCAGCAGCTGTTCTGTTCCTCTAACACTGGCTGCCACAAGCCAGACAATTATTTAGTGAAGACAGAGGAGTAGAGGAGTCCATTCGATCTACTGAGCACTGAAATCGTTTAAAATGGATGAACTTGATCAGATTTTTGTAGGATAAAGCCAAACAGCGGCCGAAATGTTAGGATAAGTGCAGACAAGTCTGGAAGTTAGGAGTTAGTCATACTTTGTGGTTTCTCGGTGTCCAGAGAATAAAACACTGGCAGTTCTGCGTGTCGGCCTCTCGGTGGTCATCTTATATTACTGAAACGCCTTTTTGTTTTTTTTTTGTTTTTTGTTTTTCTTAGCCGGTCGCATCCGTCAATCAGGGGCATGAGCGCAGAGGAGCAGGACCGGCTGCGCACCCTCTTTAAGACCTACGACGTGGACAACTCCGGGCGGATCGAGAGGAACGAGTTCCTCACCATCTGTGCGGAGCTGCAGGTGCCCGCGGCCGAGGCGGACCGTATATTTGACCGGCTGGACGTCGACAAAGACGGAACCGTCACTCTGCTGGAGTTCATCAGCGGCTTCCACGACCGCTACGGAGAGGACATGGAGCTGGAAGGAGGAGACGTGTCCGCCGCCTGGGAGGATTTCGAGGGGAGAATGGGCGACCAGTCCAAGTTCATCCCCAGGTGAGAGTTCACACCTGTCCGCTGGCTGTGCAGCCAGTAAAGTTGTAGCCTACCAATAGGTGGATGTGTTTAATATATGGAAATCCACAGGTGATATGAATGTGTCCAACAGTGAGCACATTGTGCTTATAGATGATAGTGATGTTAATGATCTTCGCAGGGAAATTCACACATTATACAGCCTGTTACCAGAGACGGCTCTAAAGGAAATGAGAAATTCATGAGAACAGTAGCTAAGCTGTGGGAAAGTTGGAGTAGAGATCACATTTCAAACTTTGCTGCTTTGAATAACAGAGGATGAAAATGATCTGTGAGTCTTGTAAATGTATTTGTCCTCAGTGTCTGTTTTTCTTTATACCCCAAAGACAGGTTTTCATGTTGACTCCACAGCATGTGAGGGTGAATAGCAGAAATGTGTCACGTTTCTAAGTCATAGGCCTCTGTGAAAATGATACCAGCAGGTGATCAAAAGTTGAAACAAAACTGCTAAACATTAGCTAGTCCTATAGCTAGTACTTTTTAACTGAGGGGATTTTCTGCTTCTGTGTTTTATATGATTGTAAACTCAATATATTTGGACTGTTGAGGATTTAAAACAAGTCACTTTTGGTAAACTGTGGTGGACAATTTCCACCATTTTCCAAACCATTAATCAAGAATATAGTAAACAGACGAAACATTAATGAAAATAGTGAATTCCTGCATATCTAAAAGATTTAAAACTTAGAGATGTCTGATTAATATGGAGAATAACTGTTGAAAACATCAAAATCCTTTTATCTCCACTGGTAAATATCTTTTCACAATAACAGTTCTAACAGAAACTAAACATAATCTTTATTGATAGCTACATCTATCAATTAATTAAACGTTTTGTTAAATTTTTGTGTGGAGGTAGCCCATAGGTGCAAATCAAAACAAAAACAAAAGAAAAAAAAAACCTTTATAATTTTAAAACTGTACCTGTGCCGACAACAGTATTTGTCATTTGTATCGGAGCTGGAGCCAATTTAGACCCTTAACAACAACCATGGCTTCTGTTCACTTAATGGGATCATGCTGTTTTGTCACTCATGATTCTCTTCTTCTTTCTCTTCATTTTAGGTATTAATGTTATCTTTAGGGTTTGAGAGAGAGACGAAATACTAGAGCTGGCTGATATGGATGAAATCATATCAGGATAACAACAATATCTTATCAGTAAATATAATGATATTGCAACCTTCCCTGTCTAAAGGAAAAACCTCAATAAGTCATTTTATCAGTTTTCAACTTCAATTTTCTCAGACTCAAAACAACATGATTATTCAATCACAATGAAACTCAATAAATGATCATGTTCAACGACTCCCCACCATGTAGAGAGACTGTATATGTGTATTGCATCCAGCTGCAAGTCACTCAGTGCTCACTTTACTAAGTATAAAGACCAGTGTGTCAGCAGCTTCACTACACATGAGAGAAGGCATTTCTCACACATTTCTGTGGAGAGACTTAGCGGAGAGGAAATTACATTACAGTTAATCATTGTCAGGCAATGTCAAGCCCTTGACTCACATAATAAAATTTGGTATCATAATCATTAAGTATCTGTGAGGACAGTATCACATTACAGTAATAGACTCTGCTCCACTGAAGTATTGGAGTATTACTGTAAGGTGTTTATCCTTCATCATTGTGTTTCTCCACCCTAAACAAGTGCCATGTGAAATGAAAACCAATGAGAAATTGATTTTATCAACAACGAAGCTCAGAGGGAAAAAATAATTTATTTTTAAACTGAGACGCACAACTACAACGTCAGCCTGCCACTGCTTATTGCTATTTGCAAACTTACCTTTGCCTTAAAAAATGTTGCATTATTGTCTGCAGCAGATAACATAATTTGTCCTGCGCTTTAAGTTTTTAATATACACTAGGTCTGCCAGAGTTTTCTCTGACAGGTCTTTCAAGTTTCTAGATTCTCCATGAACACGTGAGTCACTGTAATGTTCTGAGTTTTTATTCCTCAGAGTATCAACACTTTATGTTTTATGTGATGTGTTGAGAGCTAAAGTTTGTCTCCCATGAAACCTCCTGAATCTTTGTATGAAAGGACCTTCTGACTGTCAGTATTACAAGTAGAATAGATACTGTAAAGCCATAAAGCAAGGCAAGGCAACTCACATTAACAGCTTGGTGTTTGCTATATGAGCCAAGCCCATCTCTCTGTGTGTGCTTGCGTGTATGCATGTGTGTGTGCGTGTGTGTGCGTGTGTGTGTGTGTGTGGCCCCAGGCCTGGCATGGGACTCGTCCTCGCGCTGCTGTGCCGTAGCATCAGAACATTGATTGTCACAGTGGTACTGTCTGTTAAATACATTCTCTTATGCTCAAACAGTTAGAGTCACTGCTGCAACAGTCAGCTGACAGATGACAACTTAGAAAATGTAGTACACAACTCACTTCAGACAAGTGTCTGTTTTTTCAGGGGTAGAAAGTATATTTTGTGTTATTATGGGGAAGAGACATCAAGAGCAAAAAAATCAATTAGTTCATAATTTTATTATGATGAAGGCTAAAGTAATGAGTTGTGTATTTTGTTTTATATTATTCAGGCTCTCAGCTGACTGAGACAGTGACTTAAATTATAAGGGATCAGGCTGTGCACTGAAATTCCTCTGCACAAAATGACTTGAAAGTTACTCTCAGTGCTTTCCCCATTTAGTTTTGTCTTACATTTGTTTTTAAATGTTCAATGAAAGATGTTTCTGGAAAGTCTGTTGAATATAGCACACGTCTCTAATTTGTCTGCCAGATAGATGAAAGTATGGTTATGAGTGCACTCTCCATCATCAAACAGCAAATGATAAACATCTCCTGAATGGATCAGAGACAACCTTTCAGTTTGTGCTTGAATACAGGGGAGCTGTGTATAGTAAATGCAAATGGCAAACAGAAAAAAGAGCCAGGGTAGCACAGGGGGCAAAAAGAGAACAGAAAGCCTGGTACTACATAAAAAGGCTTTATTTGGGTCCAGTAAAAGTATTTCAGTACTTTAGGTTTTGGGGTTCGTGGGCAGAAAGGGCAGCAAAGTGGTCTTTTCGGCAGCTTTAGATTATGTCAACTACTTCTTATTAAATGCTTCTGTTTATGTCTGTTTATCTCTGACCTTTGCCGGTCTGACGTTGGATTTGTTTGTGTGTGTTTCTGTTATGATCGGTCTGTGTGTCAAAGCTTATGACACTGCATCAAGCTGTGTCACTGTGAGTTATTGACAGACCGACAGCAGAGTCTATATGCTCAGGATTACAGCCAGTCCGTCCTGTCAGAAGGCAAACACTCACACTTATATGACCCACTTTTACCTTTGTGCTGTGACGCAGGACACTCTGTCACTGTAATGACTTCAGGGCGGTGTACACTGGATAAACTGTGTGGTTAAGTTTTTCATATTGAGGTTAAATTACACACTGACACATCCTCATGTGATAGCAACAAACTGCATGGTGTGTCACTGGCAGACAAGGTGAAACCAAGAGTGTGTCAAAAGTAACAACCAGTTCTTCTGGTTTGTTTCAAATTGTATTTGGGAAATTAAAATGGAAGTTTTGCATATTTATCAAAATTCAATGTATTTGACTAAATTACCAAATGATTGGTTGTACATATAAAAATGAGTGACTTATGCAGCATATTGTCTTCCAGAGAAACAAAAACAACAAGGAATATCAAAATAAAAATAATCTTTGGGCACCAAAACAAATATCATTTAAAGTTATTAACTGCTGGAAGTTTGAGAAAAGACTCTCTGAAGTGTTTTTTTCTTCAGGCAACCAGAAGAAATGTGTCCCCTCATCAAATCACTATTAATGGAAAGCATGCTCTTATTTTGTTAATAATTTTTGGTTTTATTCAAGTTGTGCTGCATTTTCATTGGTCTGTTTCAATAATGATACTCCAAGGCTTTAATCCTTTTAACTTCAAGTAATCACAAAAATCACAATCCAATAGCCAGAGTAATTATAATTCAGTCAGTTTTAACTGGTTTGATTCAATGACATGAGAATTTCTTACCTTGAAAATACATACACAGGAAGGTGCAGATCAGTGTGAGCTTCAATCAAGGTCCAATAAAATCAGAACATGTTCACACCATGTTCTTTCACCTCACCTAATGTTTTGTGTTTTGTGCCAAAGGCAAAGCGTTGGGTGATGTGAATAAAGCATAGTGTGCTGTGTGCTTCAAGGACTTTCACCTGTTATCCACCATCCACCAATTGACAAATCTTCCCACAAAGCTGACATTTCACTTGACAGTTGAATGCTGTTAGTTTCAGACCCTGAAGTAAAAGAAATAACCAGAATTCTTCTTTAATTCTCAGGTGTTTGTGTGGGAAACAGTACAGCTGACTTTTCAGTATTACAGTTCAAAAGATGATGTCAAATCCTGATTTTCTTGCAGGCATGAACAAGCAGCAACGTTGTACCAGAACATCAGCTTGACTGAGCCCAGACTGATTCCTCAGTTTGAAAAAGTTGTCATGAACTTCACCAAAGAGATCAAACAGCAAAACTCAGAGATGGAGAACCTGGCTCTCGCTATCAAACGGTGAGAAGCACACCCATGCAAACACATACACACACACACACACACACACACACACACACGCCCTTTGCATCTTTTAATGGTAATGAATAAGGAAGGTTTTCATCATTGACATTGATGTTAAACAGCATTGAGGATATTTTATGTTAAATTCTGATTTTCTCCTACAGTCCAAAAACATGTAGGCCAGGTAACTGTGACGACTCTGCCATTTGACCATGTGCAGGAAAAGCCAGTGCACAGTAGATGATGGATGGATGGACGTTTCTGGAGTACAGTAACATTATCCTGTTGTTGTTTTTCAGAGCGCAGGACCAGGCATCGATGCAGCTCAGTGAGATGGAGGAAGAGATGGACCAACGCATTCACAATGCAGAGAGGAAAACACGGGAGCAGGTGGGAAAAACTCACACACAGAAGACCCCCTGAAAATTCAGATGTGCACATATACATGACTTTTTTGATTTTGTTTTAATATTGCAGGCTGGTTGCTATGATGTGTTTCTGTCTTTGGAGTTTGTGTAGGCAAAGCAATAAGCAGGGTGCGTTTGTTCGGCTCTTCCCTCATGTCAAACAAACATACAATATCGGATTACTGGTCCAAACTCAGACACGCCTACTGATGTGCTGGATTTCACAACTCTGTGGATCTCAGATGTAAAACAGTAGAGGTGCTGGAGCATGTTTTATAATCCAAGATGGGTTGAATTCACCTTTTAGACATGAGCTACAGTATTTTGCCACATGTTTAAAGCCTGATTGTTAGCCTGACTGTTATGTGGTCTAGGTTGTTTTTTTTTGTTTGCGTATCAGTAAACTGTAGTGAGTGTGTAGTTATAAAATGAAGTATGGCTGTGCAGCAGCATTTTTCTTAGCTCAAAGATATTTATAAAGAGATCTGGTGAGTAGTTCTGCTGTCTTGGTTATCCAGTGAGGTGTAGGAAGGGTTCATGTTGTCATCCCAGTCTCAGTTTTTCAAGATCAAAATGAGAGAAGTAAAATTAAGGACAGGAATTGCAGAGCCAGACCATTTATGCAATTTTCTGTGTTGCTGAAACAACAAATTTATTTAAACTGACAACGTTTTGATGACAGTCTCGATGAGTCTTTGTCGGGTCAGAATGTTATTGTGTGTTGCTAACACTGGCAACAGTATTGCTGACATTTTAATACTGTAACATAAGTGTTACAGTAAGAGAACATAAGGGCTCCGGGTGCTCCAGCTTCCTCCCACAGTCCAAAGAGGTGCAGGGGAACTGGAGACTCTAAATTGCCAGTTGGTGTGTAAGTGAGTGTGAATGTTTGTTTGTCTCTATTCTCTATATGTCAGTGCTGTGATGGACTGGCGAACTGTTCACGGTGAACCCCGCCCCTCACCCATTGTCAGCTGGGAATGGCTCCAGCCCCCCTGTGACCCTTAAAACGATAATTAGAATAGCTAATGGATGGATGGACGGAATGGACATTAGTTTCCCTATTTGAATTAAAGTTAGTTTTGTTGCCATGGCAGCCTTTGTTTTTAGCTGTTTGATTTTTCTCTATTTCCAGGAATCCATGTGAAAGAAATTAAACAGTGTAGTGTGTATAATGATAAAAGTTGATAACAGTGTTTGGCTTTCCATGAAAAGTGAGAACAACTTTAAGGACTGACTGACTTTTTAATTTATATTCCATTCATTTTATCCTTGGTCCTGCTGATTCCTCAGAGCTTTTTAACACCTATCTGCACAGGAACATAAACTCTGTCTTATCTTTGTCTTATCGCTGTGCCTGCTTGTGTGTGTGTGTATAAACTTATGTAAGTGTACTCCACTGACTCAGGAGCTGCTGTTTATTTTGTCAAAGAAAAGTACACAAAATTAGAGGGCACCTGCCTGCATTCTGTCACACTGTAATGTGCACACACTCATGTTTTGACACCTACAAGAGAGGAATTTATTTTTGGAAGCTGCAAATAGACAGTTGCTGATACACTTATCAATTACCTTCATCCATATTTCAAAACCTGTCCTGAAATAACACAGATTGTCACAGGCATGACATAACTATAGAGAGAGCACACACACACACACACACACACACACACACACATTTACACACTTTCATAAAATAAAATCACAAATGTTTTATCTTACTGCAACTAATATTTTGACGTATGTTTTTGTGTTTGTAGGAGAAGAAGCGAACAGAGGATGCACTTAGCGAGTTACGAAGAAGTTATGAAATTGAAGTGTGTGAGCTTCAGTGTAAGATCCAGAAGATGCAGATGGTAAATTTTTCCCCTCTTTGACAGCTCTCCGGTTTGACTGTAACATACCATCAACACCGTCGGTCAATACAGACTCCTGTTGTCATCGTACATTTGGATGTTGTTGCTCAGTTATGTATATTTGTCTTAAATGAATCAACATCACACCACCACCATGACTTGTTTTCATGAACAGCCTATAGATGATAAGCAAAATATGTGTGGCATTTATTTAATTCACATGTTAAAACCAATTGTTCATTTTCTAATTTGATTTATTTTTCTTTGTCCTATATCTGTATTATATTATTGGAAATAAATATGCAAAAACATTGCAACAGATCGAAGTCTTACATAATAAGCAATTCAGAAAATACAGTGATTTGATGCATGTTTTACTTTTGACCTATTTGACCTATTTCAATATAAAAAAGACTCTTAAATTAAATATACTGTACGCATTTAGAGAAAAAAACACAGTTGTGCTAAACGTCCGTTATGAATAACACTGACTGCATTCACAAAAAGTTCAACCAAGGCTAATTTATTTGGCCTCATGAAAACACAAATGTCAGCTGAGCCAATAACCTTCACTTGTTTCCATAGATTGAAACTGCATTAGCGTGGGAAGGAGGGGAGATGTGGGGGCTGCAATCAGAGTAAAAGAGTAAAGAAATTTTGATGAAAATAGTTTTAACAGTTTCTGTTCAACTGCTTGTGGAAGCATTATTATGTTGTAGATCCAGTGTGAAAAATATTTAAAAATTTGAGCTATAATAGACAGTATGATTTCCTACCTTAAACACTTGCCATGACTGCGAGCCTTCACCTCAGCTTAAAGTTCAGAGGAGCTGCTCAACATAAAACAGAAATAACATAAAATAGTAAATTTCTTCACTTTAAATTATCCACAACCAACTAAAAACATAGACTAAATGTAAAATAAAGAGAATCATCCAGTAGTAAGAGTGAGGCTGCACGTTATCTGTACATCCACAGGTGTGTTTATGCAGACTCTACACTGGTTTTTATGCTTCTTGTTATTTTGTTGCATCACTGTAAGTGTAGTCAAATGACCTGAATCCAAAACATGTGAACTTGTCCATCAGATAGAAGAGAGGTACAAGACGATCACTGTGAAAGATGAGAGCCCGGCGTTGAAGAAGAAGATCAATGAGCTAACGCTGGTGAGGCTGAATCTGCATGTTGCTGTCACTGCAACAAAGTTTTGTTTGAGGTGTCAGAAGCATTTTTTTCTTAAAGGTCTCTCTGCTTGTAGCTTCACACACGTCCCACATTTTTCTCTTCAACACTCTTGCTTCTTGACTTTCTCTGTGCAGGACAACCAGCGGTTAAAACAGGAGCTGTTGAGATCTCAGACCAAAGTTGCCTGTCTACATAGTGAGATGGACTTGCTGAAGACGGAGATAACCGATCAAAGCATCAACTCTGAGCGGTGAATTTCTTATAGCTCGGTTTTGCCTCCTTGCCCGTATGCTGTGTGCTGATGTGTGTATGTTTATGTTGTTTAGATCATTTTTCAGATCACTTTCGGGGTATCTGACTGGATTTATCCTAAATCCTGCTGCGAGTTTCCGCAAGGTGCAGTGCTGTCTAACAGACCTCAGCCTCATGTTTTATTAGTCTGATTTTTCTGTAGCTGTCTGTCCTGATCATACAAGGAGAAGGAACGAGGATTGTTACATGAGACGCGCACTCTACACACCATCTCCCTCTCATTACACACACAAACACACAACACTTCACTTTCACTGAAACCTTTGAAAGTGTAAACCTAGAATTACTGGAAACATGAAGTTGTAGAGCAGGTTTTTTGATGAATGTGAACTTAAGAATAATGAATATTTGCACTGTGTTTTCCACCACACTTAAATTTACATACATTTCAAACCTATTTTTAATTTAAAATGCATTTGTTTTAGAAGAGTCAAGTATATCAATCTGGGCCCTGAACAAACAACCCGGCTGTTGAGAGATTTTGTTGCACAGGGACAGAGACATACTGAGAGAGACAGAGAGATGCCTGAGAGAGAGAATACGCCCCCCTCCGACCCGTTCATTCCCTTGGGATGTTTTCGTTTTGTCACAGCTGAAACAGGATATCCTGGAGCAACATCACACACACAATAATGTATTCAGAAGAGTCACTTAGCAACAGAGCCACCAGCAGGCTAACACTCCTCCTGCTAGGACCTTCTCATCATGTTGACATTTTCTGTTAGGGTTATGCATAAATTAGGTGTAATGTCTTTCAGTAACCAAGTGAATCTATTGCTGTACCAGATATGAAAAAAAGGAAAACAGTTCTCAGGTTTACATTCATATACGTGCATCTCCAAAGCACCGACACTGTGGTTGAATCCAGAGCGTCTTATATGGAGTGGAAGTGGATACTCTGGCTGAAGCAAAACAAACCTTATAATTTAAAACCTCATCAAACAAATGACATGCACACAAACAGCGTCATAAACACAGCAGAGTAAAGACTACAGAATTTATTTGTTTGGATAGTATAAATGTTGAATGTCTGCAATCTCCCAATCAATTCCATTCAAATCTCCATACAGGTAGGCAGCGACAGAGCGGTACAAAGCTCCCTCTCCTTCCCCTGTTAATCCTTAAATTGGTGCTTTTCATTAGTGTCTGCCAGATTTACCCTCTTTTGCTCCCATTGCCCCCTGTCGCCCATCTCCCCTCTTTTATCTTTCTTTCCCTTGTCCTGTGCACGAGGACCAGGGCTGTGTAGGAACACCTGATTTTTTTTTCAGCA